>NW_021163024.1:0-172500 GCF_004324835.1 Dendronephthya gigantea | reverse complement strand
GCAGCTGGAGGATATGATAAATACGGCTCAACTGCTCGAGGTCGTGGGGCTTATATGAGGGGTGAATTTAACTTTGAGAAAGGAGATGTCATTAAAATATTGGTTGGACAGACAGCTCCAATGAATACTGCAAGTTCGACGTCAGGGGGAGGTGGCGGGTCATTCGTAGCAACATCGTCAAACACGCCGCTTATTGTTGCTGGGGCGGGGGTGGCGTTGAAAATCTCAGGAACAGAATGGAAAACTGTGATGCAAATACAAGAACATCTGGAAGAAGAAATCAATGTGAACGCTCGTGTGCCATTTGGTTTGGGGGGAAGAATGGGAGTGGCGCATTAGAAGCAGACAATGATTACTCAGGTAATCCCACATAGACCGAAAACTCGAATAGGTTTTCAATATTTGCGCAATTTCTTAAACCACGTTAATTCTAGTGACAGGTCATTACTAAACAAATATACACAAAAGGCAATATTTGAAGCGATCACCGAAAACAGTTGTATTTTTAAGCGCAAGCTGTTCTGCAGGCACGTTTAATTCCTGATTCTGACAGCTTCTTTAGAGAGTGCCCTATCGCGACACGGATATTCTATCAGCATGGTAACTAATTTGAGCAAATGATGATTAAGTGAATGCTTTTCTCGGTTTACCAAAATTTACCTTTTAAATCGTCTTCTAAAAACACTCTCCTTTCCAATAAAAACAGTATTTTCCTTACTAACGATGACTGCGCGCGTTCGCCTAGAAGACGTCTATATAGTTTTGATACATCTTGTGAGGTTTAGACGAACAGAATCATTTCGAATGGCAAATTTTATTTTTTAATTGAATTTTTGCGTAGCTGTACCCAGGGCTAGCACATGGGAATTTCTTACGCCCTATACCAACGGCGACTAAGCAATTGTAACTAACAATTTGAGATTAAATATTTTTGTAACTTAAAATATTTAAGAATATAATATTTGTTGTTAAAGGTGGTGGTGGTGGTGGATTTTACAGCAATGGACGCAGCAGTTCTCATTTTGGCGGTTCCTATGGCCGAGGTGGGGAAGGAGGGAGAGGATTTATTCAGGGGGGTGCAGGAGGACGTGCTCGCTATCATAATGCTGTCGGTGGATTTGGAGGAGGTGGAGGGGCGTATGGAGGCGGAGGAGGTGCAGGAGGAGGTGGGGGATATTCTGGTGGAGCATCAGGAAATAATGATAATCAATCTTGTGGTGGAGGAGGTGGTTCTTACAACGCTGGAAAGAAGCAAGCAAACGTAGAAGACGTGAATGAAAACGGAGATGGTTATGTCGAAATAAAACGTGTTTGTCTAAAACATTATCGGTTTTTAATTTGCTATGTTTAGTGATCTTTATCGCGCTTTGGTTGCTGAGAAACAATAATAATGTTATAATATAATAATAATAATGTTTAATTGATCAATTTTTGCAGTCTTACGACTGAATTGCAATTGAATTTACAGGCAAAGAATTTTAGATAAAATATGGAATATGTTTACTATATTTACAACATGTTGCTATAAAATTCTATTAAATTTAAGATTACTGTAAAATGTTCCGCTACGATAAAGTATTAATACTAAGACTATACTAATATGCTTAAAGTTTTGATTTTTTCGCATAATTTGGGATAAAAGAGTTCAATAACCTATTCGTATTAATAATGGGAAGATTAAATCTTCTCAGTTCTCTAAAATTATGTGTTGGTAAGTTTTCTTTAGGTAGTAAATGGCGTAATTTATGATCATTTTGTTTCGATGGACGAGAATAGCTTTTGTGATAACTTTTCTCTTCTGTCCTTCAGTGTTAATAATTTTGCTTCCTTTAATGCGACTTTTGGACTTGATTCCGGGTAGATTATCCGCAAGGCTCGATTTTGGACACGTTCCATATCCACCGACAAATAATCAGGAAGGCCTGAGTGGAAAACTTGGCAACCGTATTCTAAGATGGATCTAATGCATGCACAGTAGAATTGAATCAAGGAATAATGATCTACACCTGCACGTTTTAACTGCCTTAATAAGTATAGTCGTTTTGATGCTTTTAATACAATATTTTCGATATGACTGTTCCATTTTAGGTCTTCCGTGATGGTCATACCCAGTAGTTTAGCTGATTTAACAAGTTCAAAGCGTTCGCCATTTAGAATCAAACCATCATCAGTAAGGGTCTTCTAGTAAAGTCAATTCGGAGCTCTTTACACTTTATCGGATTTAACTGAAATTTATTTTCATTGGACCATTTAGCAACTTGGTCTATTGTATCTTGTAATCTACTTTCCATGTTCCTTAAGATGACTTCAGAAATGGTCGTGTCGTCTGCAAATTTCCATATACTATTTGTGGGGGAACCATTGATACGTAGATCGTTAATCATGGCTAAGAACAGCCATGGACCAATCCTGGTTCCTTGTGGAACGCCCGCTGGAACTTGTAGGAAGTCGGATACACCTTCGGTTGATATCTTTACTCGCTGTAATCTATTTCGTAGAAAGTCCGTAATCCAATTTACGATTGTGGGTTTTAAACCATAACTGAGTAATTTTGCAATTAGCAAATTATGATCAACCAAGTCGAAGGCTTTCCTGTAATCGAGTAAGGCTACTCTTATCGCTGAGCCTGTGCCATCGGTTTCAGTTAGCCATTTGTGTAACATTGAGATAAGAGCAAACGTTGTACACGAGCCTGGTACAAAACCAAATTGTGATGGATCCAAGGATCTAAGCAAAGTCGGCCTCAGTCCTCTGTCAATGATGAATTTTTCTGCCACTTTTGATAAGGTTGACGTCAGAGAAATTGGCCTTAGATCTTTATTAAAGTCCGTGATCTTTGATTGTTTAGGGATGGGGGGAACGTCAGCCATCTTCCATGCTTGTGGGACTTTGCACGTTTGGAATGAGCAGTTGATAATATCAGCAACGGCAGGTGCTAATATATCGGCGTATGTCTTCAGTACCCAGTTTGGTAACTTGTCCGGGCCATTGCTTTTGTGGCGCTTAATTCACGTAAAGTTTTTGCGACCACCATTTCGGTAACTTGTATTGGTTCGTCGTCGTCTTCCTTCAAGACACATACGTCATTAGTCAGCGGATTGTAGTCTGCCATAACACTGATAAAGGCTTCATTGATCTTATTTGCTAGTTCGTAATCGTTGCAATTTAAGTTCGTAGTCAAGCTTGATCGAAAATCTGGGTTATGCTTTTCCGAAGAGCCACATAACAGTTTGATTTCGTGCCACCATCTGTGCGGTTTAATTTCCTTTAGTCCACGGACTTTAGATAGATAATAACTTTTTCGGCATCGCTTCCTTTCACGGTTTACTTTGTTCCTTAAATGCCTGAATAAACCATCCTTTCCTCGTGAAAACGCCTTTTGCCTTTGAATAATGAGCCGTTTAAGCTGGTTAGTCATCCATGGACGATCAGACACATGAACTTTTATCGAACGTTCCGGCATCAGGATATCTAATCCACAATGGATAAGTTCGGTAAAAATTTCTAATTTCTCATCAACAGTCGGGGCGGTTGATAGCACGTCTTCCCAAGCTATGTTTGACAGAAATCTCCCAAGACTTCCAACTTTACTTGGTCTTCTATCCCGTACTTTGATTAATCTTTTATGGCACCCGGTTCTTTGTCGCCTTGTTGGAAATATTAAGATAGTTATATGATCGGATAAGCCAAATGGAGGGCTAGGAATAGGTTCAGTGTAGAATTTATGTAAGTTAGTAAACACTTGATCCAGGGTATTTGCACCTCTTGTGGGAAAGGTCACCATGTGTTTAAGCTGGAAGCACCTGGCAGTTGATTTAAACTCTAGTTGGTTGAAGTCTCCAGCCAAAATGATCGCACTATTAGTGTGTATGGTTTCAACGCGTTCTAACGAGTTTTTTAGATGATCCAGCATTGCTTTATTATCCGAATTGGGTGGATGGTAAATAACCGCTACAACTATATTATGGAATCCACGGGGCAGCCTTTCTGGACGAAGTAGTAGCCATAGTATTTCGTATTCGTCCGCTTGGAGATCTAACAGAATTTTACTTTCAATAGAGTCTTTAATGTATGCACAAACTCCCCCATGTGAACTGTTAATGCGGTCACGTCGAAATAATTGGTATCCGTTTATTTTAATTGACTGGTCTGGTATCGATTCTTTAAGCCAAGTCTCTGTAAAAAAGGCTATATCAGGGTTTTCCAGGCTAATCGTATAGGCTATTTCATCAATCTTTGGTACAATTGACATCGTATTGGACAGTAGGAGAGATGGAACGAACTGAAGATTGTTGCAAGGTGCTGACTTTTGGACAGACTTATTCAAATTAGATCTATTAATATTGTTAACATCCGTCAAAGCATCATGCTTTACAATATTTACGTACTTAAGGTTAGCTATGTTCCGCGCATTTTGCCTAGATCTATGGCCATGAGCGCGAGAAGATATTCTGACTTGAATTGTGTGAGCCATTACACGTACGTTGATAAAATTCCCTTATGGGTTAAGTCTATTTCATGCTTCGCAAGATGCTCCTCCTTTGGGCGCCAAGGCTTACAAGTAACAAATTTTGGCCAGAAATTATCTTCTTGCACGAGTGAACTAGCAGCCAGAGGGACATGGATCTTCGATGAAAGGGTTCCACTGCGCCGACTAGGGAAAATGGAGATATATGTTGGGACTATATTTTCTTCTTTAGGTAAGATAAAATCTGATTTTCATTCACGTCTTGGGCGATGCCAGATAGAAAAAATTTCTTTATTTTTCTTCGCTTTCGCTCTACTCCGATAAAACCATCGGACTCGCTAGAAGGCACCTTGTTTCTGCTTGGTGATTTCTGATTTATTACTCGTATCAATTGCATGAGATGACTTTACAGTGTTTGCGTAAGTTAATTTACATTCTTGCGATGAAGTCAGCTCAGCACTTGTTGTATCATTATTAGGTTTTCAGTAACTGTTCGTTCTCGCTTAATTTCACGACAACAAGGCTATCATTAGTATATTCGCATGCATCATTAATAACAATGGGTTCTTGATTAGTGAGATCGTTAACAGATTCTGGCCCATTGTTCATATTAGGATTTGCGGAATCGTTCAAGACAAAAGGCTTCACAATTGTTGCATCATTAATGTTATCTTGATTAACATATTCAAATTGTTCGCTCGCTAGCGCTTCATTCGGAGGCGCTGCCGAGTTTAAATCGTCTTGGCCGCCTTTATCTTTATCCATAAAGCTCTGGAAATGCGAAATCACCGATGTTATGTGAGAAATCGTCCCCGATAAAGCCCGAATCGCTTCCGAGTTTACCAACTGGCCTTGTTGAAGGTCATCTAAAATTACATTGACTGTAGCATGTAGACGATTGCATACCCGACTGCCGAGCGTCCAAAATGGGAGCTTCGGAAGAGCATATCAGCTTACAAAACTTTTGTGTAATCTCGTTCGCTCTCGCACCATCAAGGTACAACAGATTCTTATTCTTTTTCCACAATATGGTAGATTCATCAAAAGTGAAAAGTTTTCTATCCCCACCAGGCTGCGACCATATTCCTTCGAGATCTAGGTCGTCCTTTATGAACTGCTTTAAAGATTCGTAGTCGCCACTCCATGCAAAGCATAATTTTCCGCTTAATGTTGACGCCATTAAAGTTAACACATTTAGCTGATCAGGTTTATACCAATTATAAACGATAAAAGATCAGTTTATTTGAGAGACTTGTGGAGCTTCAAAACACACGTCTGAACTCACGAAACACGTGGGTTACAAGGCATAATAATCTGATCAGGGGCGTAACTAGAACGATAATTGGGGGGGTGAATATTCATATATTCAGTTCTGCCCGACGGATTTCTATTGTAAGCTATTGCAATTACAAAAGAAATCCGTAGGGCAGAACTGGATATATGAATATTCACCCCCCCCAATTATCCTTCTAGTTACGCCACTGAATCTGATGTATTTTATAAGCAACAATTGTTGGAATAATAAATTAGCCTAAAAAATTAGGTACATGTGTAACTTTACTTTGTTTTATAAATAAAAATGATTTTCTTTCACCATAAATTGAATGCAATCATTTTCAAGTCAAAGAGCAATTCTGAGTGACTGTATTTTGGGGTTCTACTTGGAAAGTTGACATTCAGCAGAATGTTTCTCACTGTTGGACGAAATGCAGATATTCCACATATTGAGAGATAAATTTAAACCAAAACGTCATGATGAAATATCCAAACACCAGGGTGAGTGACGAACACGACATTACGTCAGATTTTGCAGGTGTAAAGTGATAAATTATAAATCTGAGTAAGAGGAATCATTTTTTAAAATACAACTTTGCTCCCTCTTTATACAGCAGTATAATTGATTTCATTTATTTGGATGTAACCTGATCAATAAATGTTGCAATCATATAGTATTACCATTCCTATCGTTTCCGGGCGTTAAACTGCGTGATGTTTTATTCTACGCCCAGGATTCAGGGTCAACCCAATGTTTTTCATGCATGTTTTCATGATGCGAAAGTTGCAAATTGTCATATTTTCAGGTAATATACCGGAAATATTTGAAGCAGTTCGAAGGAGGACTTTTTTTCTCATTTTATAATAATGCGTTTAAAAGTGAATCTGACCAATGGCTGTTTATTGATTTTTTGATATATTTTATTTACAAGCTTCGTCATTATTATCATAAAGTCACAAGATATAACTACAATTGAATACAAATACATTACAACATACAGTTATTATAATTATATACGTATACGCACGATAGGATAATCGACACGATACGGTACAATACAATGCAACACAAAAGAATTAGAATGGGATGACTGCATGGGACTCCACAACAGTTAAAAACAAAATTAGCTACTTGCACTTCAATTATTGACATATAAATGAAGAAACAACTATTTATAATAACTAATGAAATTAAAACAGCTTATGAAAAAAGTCAAGTCCGTACATATAATGATTATAAACAAACGCTTCGCGTCGATTTCGAATTTCTATACTTTATAAAATTAATTACGATGATGAAATTATGCTGCCTGGTTAACAACGTTATACTGATGAACCCACCATGCTTTAAAGCATGCACCCGCACATGCGCGGAGCTATCTCATGTGATCTCCAAACTTTATGTGCCATGTGATAGAATTTCAAGGAAACTTCAACTTCCAGGTCAGTCTAGTTTGACTTCCCAAATATTCGGTATAAAAATATTAAAGCCTTCTTAAACTGAAGCACGAACATGACGCACTATTAACAGTAGACACTTAGACAAACTGTTGCATCATGCTACTCCACCAGCCCACTACGACGATAATTTATTGAAATATAGGATAGGATAATGTCCAAATGTTTCTTAAATGCCAGCAATGGCAATGCTGACAAACAAAAATCGCTGAAATCGAGATGCACGTGAGAATAATTATAGGGTTGACCTGACGCAACCTTAAAGACGAGTTAATATTGAATGTCAGTCCAGCTTTGCGCATATAAAAAAACATTGTAGGCTAATTTAAAAAACATCGAAATTCCTCATGTCTAGGTTTTTCAAAAAATACCAAATCGGTCACGATTTGTCAGAAATCGGTCATTTTCTGCCAGTGCTTCCTCGCTAAGCAAAACCACTCCAAGCACCCCCGCGTGCTCGCCTTTTTTCAGCTGACCTCTATACCAAAACTGAATGCAACGTTATATATTTTACTATTAAAGCGCCTGGGTACGTGGCTGTGCAATGTTTTAGTCGAATATACCGGAAAATGAATACTGGACCATGGTCGAATATACCAGAAAATGAATACTCGATCATGGTTGAACCATGGTTTACCAGTATATTCTACCAATTCTACCATTGTCGAGTATACTTATTTTCTGTATATTCTATACACCATAGTCGAGTATTTTATATTCCGATATATTCGACAATGGTCGAACATCAATTTTCGGTATTTTCGAATATGGTCGAGTATTCAATTTCCGGTATATTCGATCATGGTTGAGCATCAATTTTCGGTATATTCGACCATGGTCGAGTATTCCATTTTTCGGTATATTCGACCATGGTCCAGTATTCATGTCCCGGTATATTCAACCATGGTCCAGTATTCATGCCCCGGTATATTCAACCATGGTCCAGTATTCATGCCCCGGTATATTCGACCATGGTCCAGTATTCATGCCCCGGTATATGGTCAAGTAGTCAATTTTCGGTATTTTCGACCATTGTCGTGTAATCCGTTTTTCGGTATATTTGACCATGGTCGAATTCTCGAACATGGTCGAACATACCAGAAAATGGAATTAATGGAATGATATCTGACAATGTTTTACGGAACTATAGACCGTATAGGCTCAGCATAATTATTATAACCCCAATATTGGATATACTTGACAAGATCTTTTTTATAGACTCTGTAGAGCAAGGTGATGTTATGACGAACTCGGTCAAGGCGCTAATACGTAAAGGTGAACTTTTGGAGAGAAAAAAATGTCCAGACTATTATTCTTCTCCTGATGATTGTCTCTAGTTTAGTCACAGAATACCTATCAGGGGCCGGTTGTTCGATAGGCGTTTGGCTTAAACGGTGGCTAAGTTCAAAATGGAAAAAAAATTATCTATTTATTGAACAACTGAACTGAAATATTTCAATGTAAATAGTTTAATTTTCAATGGAAGTTCATATTTAATGCATAAAATGTAGGCTCAATTATTCACAAGATGTATGAGAACACTTTGGCTTATCCACCGTTTCAGCTAAGCGCCTTTCGAACAACCGGCCTCAGAAGGAGAACTCTTTTGTTTTTTCTTGCATACGTGGATTCACTCAGGAAGTACCGTAAATGCAGGAAATCACCCCCCATGCCAACAGCCCCGTTTTTAATATGGGCAGGTGGGTGATTGCTTCCATTTGCGGTACTTGCGAAAAACAATGGAGTTATCCTCCTGATAGATATTCTGTGGTTTAGTCGAAACGTAGAAAGTTTTCAAAATGTTTACTCTTTACAGAGTCTCTATTGTTTTAATGTCCGATAAGTTTTCATTATTTGATATCAATTAATTGAGAGGCAATGACCATAAACATTATGTAGAAAAACGCAATACTGATATTCTTTTAAAGCTTTCCGTAAAACGGAACTCTTGTGCACCCTTTGATATATTTTTGAATCTCTGTTTAAGAACTAGCGCCAGCTCATTTCAATTGTTTTTGCCAGCAAATGCAGCTGCTAGCTGCCAATGGCTTAATCTCCACAAATAAACAAGTTTCATAGAAACTGACGCCCGTTCTTTAATACTTTCCCAATCCATTTTGAATTTCTAGTACTGAATAATGCGTTCCACGCGAACTTTACAAGTCTTGGAGCAACTGGTCGTCTTGGTCCTTCATCCCTGGGCTCCTACCATGTGGGGAAAGATAATGACAACATGGTGACTCTCACGAATGGGATACAGTTCTGGACAGTTCCATACACTGGAACATACGAGATCACTGCAGTTGGTGCAGCTGGAGGATATGATAAATACGGCTTAACTGCTCGAAGTCGTGGGGCTTATATGAGGGGTGAATTTAACTTTGAGAAAGGAGATGTCATTAAAATATTGGTTGGACAGACAGCTCCAATGAATAATCAACATTTTTCGTCAGGGGGAGGTGGCGGATCATTTGTTGCGAAATCGTCGAAAACACCACTTATTATTGCTGGGGGTGAGGGTGGTGTTGAACATCTCACAGACATAAAAGGACGTAAAGGCATTGTTCAAACGTGACGTTGAATATTAACGCTATTTATATTTCAATATACAACTATATTGAATTTCTACATGGAGCCTTTTCCTCACAAGAGTTAGTGCAGTTCATTTAACCACCTGTTTTGTATTTTAATGCATTAAATGCATGCAAAGTTTTAAGAAGCGCAGGGGCGAGCGGGAAAAATACGGGTTGCTGCAGTTTTTCGCACGACGATTGATTTCAATGACATTTTTTATTGTGCTGTATATTCACTACACTAAAGCAGGGTCTAAAGCCAGATTGCTGAGAAAAGAAGCGAAACATTGTTGTAGTCGGCCCTTTGATTTCTTTGTTTGAAACAAAGAAAAAAATGACTATGGCTAAAATATTTGGCTAATCTATTCAGCTAGTAATCTGGCAACCTGCACTAAAGACTTGACATGACCTTGAAGTGAGGTATTCAATGTCATCTTAGTTTTTTTTATACCAATGAAGGTCAGGCTAATGTAACAATTGTCCACGTTTTCATGTTTGGACATGATTCTTTTTGAAAATATACGCAACTGAATTCGCATTGATTTAGAGGCACAGCGGACGGAACTATAGTCTTAGATGTTGCAAACATTACAACATATTGAGCTACATACAAAAAATATTCAGCTGTACGAAATGAGAAACAAAATGTAAATAATTTGCTTGCATTAAAGCCTTTTCCCACCTAGAAGCCAATTGATTAGGTCTATAATCGGAGGACCGCTTGGTGAGTTAGCACCGACAGGTGTTCATATTAAAGCTCGCTCAATTTCATTTAGACCAATTGCATTCAGACGTGAGGAAATTGAAGATGAAGATGAAGGTCTTTGATGCAATGTTTTTTCTAGGAATACTGTTCGTTGCAGTTGAGGTATCCATCTCGATTTGTTGTGAAGAAATAAGTTCAGATGTGAACAAGAAAGAACTTGCCCACACAACGTTATGCTCAACAGTGATTCCGAAGTTGGCGAATTGTTGCGAGGAAATAAGAAATGAAGTCCAGAAGCAACGTGATGCGTATAGAACACTCTGCGCAGGTTTGTTCTGAAAGTGTGCATCTCGTAGTCTTGCTTTGCGTCATATTAATTTCATCAGTATTATTCATTGATTAGCTACCGGTGATTTCACCTTATTTACGTACGCGCGCCTATTGATTTTTACTAGAAGGTCGTAGAAGTAGAAGTAGAAGGGAAAATAGAAAGTCGTAGAAGAGACGACCAATTTGTGTAGTGCATGTAAAATTCTAGGGAGTAGCTAATGATTCTCGGTAATATTAAGGTATGACGTATTCACGGAGTATTTTCTATATGTAGCCACACAAGTATTAGCTTGAAACGTAAAACCTGGGGTCTTCACCATCGTAAGAAAATCCGGGATCCTCTGTATTATTTCCAGCTAGGGAAAGCATTCTGAGCACCAGTGACCCCAGACCAAAGTAATCCCAGATTCTTAGAGGCTCTAGCAGGGCCTCTTTTAATCTTATGCGGGGTCGGCATTTATTGATGGTCTGCATCACAACGAGGAGAAAATTTTTCGGGCGTAGGGAAAAATGTTTATTAGGACATTCTCAGTGGACATTGTAAGAGTGCAGCAGACGCAATTTATGGGTGGTGGTGGGGGGGGGGGATGTTTTACAATATCGAATATATATTGCATTACCTGAACTATAAATAACCCAAAACTTTATCTCTTCTTCGAAAGAGGTCTTTATACTTGCAATAGTTTAATTTTATTCCTGTACCATTTTGAAGGTCCTTGAAACCCTGGAGCCACTAATTGCCCCTTTTGTCTTCCCTCAGGGCATCCCTGATAATATTAAGAATATATATTGTATTATATCACTGAAGGAAACATAACGAACATATTATTTGATTTGAATTATGGAATGAATCAGAATTTATTTCAATCCTTGGTCACTTTACAGATTCATTTATATTACAGGGACTTATGGGTGGGCAAGATTTGATTGGTGTAGGAGGGCATTAAAAGGAACTGGGGACAAATGTGCCTCTAGCTTATATGCTACTTTTTGAGCCCACTTGCTGCCTTTAGGACCCTGGAGCAATTGAAAACCAGGCATAAGGTCGACACACACTGGACGCGATGCGATAAAGTGACACGAATTTTCAGTTTTATAAATTAAATTCAGGAAGCTGCTTAAAATTTGGAACCTATTGACGCCAAAGCAGTCAAAATGTATCACTGTTAAGTTTTCTAGAAGACTATTGTGATTGGTTAAAATATATTTACTCTGGAAAAGTAAAAAAAAATGTGAGAATCCTTTTGCTTTCAGATTTTTCATTTCCCAAAGGAAATAAATTTTAAACTATCATAATAATCCTGCAGATTGCTTACGCGATAATACATTTTGACAGACGTGACGTCCATAGACTTCAAATTTTTCTTTCAGAAATTAATTTATGTGCTTCTGAACGACTAAATTCGCGACGAGACGCGGCATCGCGTCCAGTGTGTGTTGACCTTAAAGACCCGTTTTCTACTTTGTGGATTTATTTGCGCGATTTATTTGAGGACTAAGAACGAATTTATGTTATATTTTAAATGCATGTTTATCAAGCCTAAAACAGAAAATAAATCTCTTAGATAATTCAGCGTATTAAGTTCTCTTCTTGGGGCTAAATAAATTAGAGACTAATCATATACGTATTTTTGTCAGAATGAGAGTAGAATAAAATATAAGTCAATATTTTTAAACTGGATAATCTGGTTATATCTGTCCGAATAAATTCATTTCTAGTAATTAACGATTTCAAATATATTTATAACGTTCTCAAATATTTGCCCCGACGCCTTAATTTTTTAGTACTGAATAATGCGTTCCATGCCAACTTTACAAGTCTCGGAGCAACTGGTCGTCTTGGTCCTTCATCCCTGGGCTCCTACTATGTGGGGAAAGATAATGAGAACATGGTAACTCTCAGAAATGGGATACAGTTCTGGACAGTTCCCTACACTGGAACATACGAGATCACTGCAGTTGGTGCAGCTGGAGGATATGATGCATACGGTTCAACTGCTCGAGGTCGTGGGGCTTATATGAGGGGTGAATTTAACTTTCAAAAGAGAGATGTAATTAAAATATTGGTTGGACAGACAGCTCCCGTAAATTCTGCGAGTCGGTCGTCAGGGGGAGGTGGCGGGTCATTTGTAGCGACATCATCAAACATACCGCTTATTGTTGCTGGGGGCGGAGGTGGCGTTCAAGATCTCGGGAACAGAATGGCAAACTGTGATGCAAAAACAAGAACATCTGGAAGAAGAAATCAATGTGAACACTCGTGTGCCATTTGGTCAGGGGGGAAGAATGGGAGTGGCGCATTAGAAGCAGACAACGATAACTCAGGTAATCTCGGATTCTATAGACGGAATTTTCGAAGAGGTTTTCAATAAACCATGCACATTAATTCTAGTGACAGATAATTACTATCAGCATTGGCAGAAACGGCAGTATTTGAAGCGATCACCGAAAAAAGTTGTATATTAAGCGCAAGCTGTTGAAAACGACGTATATCGTGCCTGCAGGCACGTTTAATTCTTGATTCTGACAGCTTCTTTAGAGAGCGCCCAATCGCGACACGGCATGGCAACTTATCTCAGAAAATGATGATTAACTGAATACTTTTCTCGGTTTGCTGAATATGATCTTTTAAATCGACTTCTAAAAAACGCTTCTTTCACATACAAACACCAAATTTTTCACTAATGATGAGTGCGCGCGTTCGCCTAGAAGACGTCTATTAAGTTTTGATACATCTTCTGTGGGTTTAGACAAACAGAATCATTTCGAATCGCAATTTCTTTTTAATTTAATTTTTGCCAGCTGTACCCAAGGCTACCGCTTGGGAGTTTCTTACGCCCTATACCAACTGCGACTAAGCAATTGCAACTAACAATTTTAGATCAAATATTTTTGTATATTTTTGTAAAAGATTTAAAAATATAATATTTGTTCTTAAAGGTTGTGGTGGTGGTGGATTTTACAGCAATGGACGCAGCAGTCCTCATTTTGGCGGTTCCTATGGCCCAGGTGGGGAAGGAGGGAGAGGATTTATTCAGAGGGGTGCAGGAGGACGTGCTCGCTATAATAATGCTGTCGGTGGATTTGGAGGAGGTGGAGGAGCGCATGGACGCGGAGGAGGATCAGGAGGAGGAGAGGGATATTCTGGTGGAGCATCAGGAAATAATAATGGTCAATCTTGTGGTGGAGGAGGTGGTTCTTACAACTCAGGAAAGAAGCAAGCAAACGTAGAAGACGTGAATGAAAACGGAGATGGTTATGTCGAAATAAAACGTGTTGTCTAAAACAGTATCGGTTTTTAATTTGCTATGTTTAGTGATCTTTATTGTGCTTTGGTTGTTGGGAAACAAGACTTATAATAATCTGATTTATTTCATAAGCAACATTTGTGGGAATAATAAATGAGCCTAAAAAAAAGGTACATGTCTAACTTTACTTTGTTGTATAAATAAAAATTATTTTCTTTCCTTTTCTTTCACCATAAATTAAATACAATCATTCTCAATCGAAAGAACAATTCTGAGTGACTGTATTTTGGTTGTGGGGTCTATTCGGAAAGTTGACATTCAACAATGAATGTTGACATTCGGACGGATATGAAGTTATTGTACACATAGAGGAATAAATTCAAACGAAAACGTCATAATGAGTTAACGAAACAAGAGGGGTAGCGACGAACGCGACATTACGTCAGATTTCGGAGGTGTAAGTGATAAATGATAAATCCGAGTAAGAGGAATGAATTTTTTAAATACAACTTTACACCCTCTTTATACAATAGTGTAATTCATTTAATCTAATTGGATATAATCTGATCAATATATTATATAAATTTAGCTGGTCTGAGATCTTGATGACATGACTGATCTCACGAAGCCTAGGATGAGGCCCTGAAGTCGGTTAACATAGTATTAACATTCCAATCGTTTCCGGGCTTATCCACAGCGTGATGTTTACGACCAGAAATCAGGGTCAACCCCTGTTTTTCATGCATGTTTTCATGATGCAAAAGTTCTACGGGAACGTGCGAGTTGGAAATTCTGATATTCTCACGTCAAATTTTTCTTTGTGAGGGGGCTATAATCCTGTTTTTCTTCTTGCAGATATAAAACTATACCGGAAATATTTGAAGTAGTTCGAAGAAGGTTATTATAATAATGCGGTCAAAAGTTAATCTGGACAATGGCTGCTTATTGATTTTATTTATTTATTTTATTTACAAGCTTCGTTATAATTATGACAAAGTCACAAGTTTTAACTACAATCGAATACAAATACATTACAACACACTAATATTTTACGTATACGGCACTATAAGATAAACGACACGATATGATACAATACAATGAACACAAGATAAGTAGAATGGAATGACTGGAGCTCCACAACAGTTACTTGCAGCTCTATTAACATATAAATGTAGAAACAATCATTTATAACTAATGAAATTAGAGAAGCCTATGAAACAAAAAGTGCAAGTCAAGTCCGTATAAATTATAATTATGTAAACAAACGCTTCAGTTCATTTTGAATTTCTAAAATTTTTAAAATACGATAAAAATTATGCTGTCTGAATATCCAACATAATTTATAGGCTCCCTACAATTTGAATTAGTCGATGCCCGGTGTAGGAGGGTTTGTGCCGTGCTAATTTTGTGTTGTTTAGCGTGACTACCCATAGCACAGCCGTGGATTTGTTTGTAGGTCTGCTCGTTGTATTTAAAATAACTGTTAGAAAGTGTAAACCGTAAAAGTTTAATGATGTCATCAATGGTTATATTAGTCCGTTATTATAAAGTATCGTCTTTTAAGTTTGTTGCGAATATGTTTGCACGTTTTGTCAACAGGGATTGCAGTGAACAATGAAACAACGTCAAAAGAAACCATAATTTCATCGTCTTCAATCAGTCGAATTAGTAACAGAGAAACCGTTGTTGTTCGGTAAAGGTGCTAAAATATCTGCTAAATGTTTAGATGTGTTATAGAGTGCTGTGTTTCTACATGTTACTATGGGGCGAAGTGGTTTGTTGGGCTTGTGATGTTTGACAGAACCCCTGAAAGCTGGTAGAATACTATCAGTTGAATGTAGCTTTTTGTATGTGCGTTCGTCAAGTTTGTGTTGTTGTTTAAGGTGATGTAGTTGTGAGTTTAACTCAGGTTCGATCTTTTTGAAAGGAGGCTTTGTGACTATCTCATAGGTGTTACGGTCACTGAGTAATTCTTGCATCTTCTTGTCATAGTCTCTCCTGTCCATGACCACAAAGCAGTTTCCTTTATCAACTCCCATCACAACACGTGTCTTGTCTTTCTTCAGTTCGTGGAATGCTTTGCGTTCATTGGCCGTCATGTTCTTGTGTTTGGGGAGTTCAGTTCGACGTATCAAATCAGCTGCTGATGTTCTAATGGCGTCTTTGGGATCCTCAGGCAGATGGCAGCTTCGATCTCGGCAACCAGATCTTTAGTGGGAATATGAAGCGGTGTTGGAGCGAATTTCGATCCTTTACATAATATGGCATGTTTAGAGGGAGAAAGCGGCTTGTTAGAAAGGTTGATGACCCATTTTGATGAATCGATAGTGGGACCGGCTGGTGTAAAGTCTTCGTTCAGGTTTTGAAGCTTTTTCTCGTGTCTTGTGGTGATGTTGTTTTTGACGGATTTCTCTCATTTTTAGACATTGCAGTTTCTCGCAACAGCAGATCGCTTATTACCAACGTCTATCATAAACCTACACACACAGACAAATACTTAGATTTCAACTCACATCACGCTAAACAACATAAAATTAGCACGGCACAAACCCTCCTACACCGGGCATCGACTCTTCCTAACACGGACAAAGGAAAAGAACAAGAACGCAGACAAGTGTTTCAAGCTTTGATGGCCAACGGATACCCAAAAATGGTTCTGAAAGATGTAGAAAAGAAACGAGTTTTGAAAGAACACAACACACCATCACCGGAAGAGCTTGTTCGAGAGTTTTTTGAAAGAGTTGAACCTAGTCCAAACTTTGACTATGCGTCCTTACCCAACATCAACGGCCTAACAGAACCCCTAAAACGTCTTCTCAAGCCATTTGGCATACGAGTCACCACGAAACCCTTACGTACGCTTCAACAATTGCTCCCTTCACCGAAAGACAGACCATCATCCGAATGTCAAACGAATGTGGTCTACTGGATAAACTGCTATGATTGTTCGTGGAGCTACTGTATATCGGTGAAACAGGACGAGCGTTTATCACAAGGAAAAAAGAACATATAAAAAACGTCGAGAAATATAAAGCGGGTTCAAACATAGCGAGTCATGCTTGGTCCTATGACCATATAATTGATTTTAAAAACAGCAAAATAATTGACAAAGCAAGCTACCGCCACAGAAAAACATTGGAATCCTGGCACACCACTCTCACTACTAACGCTGATAACAACTCAAAACATCTGCCTGAACAATATCGCTTCTTGCTGAAAAAATAGAACATTTTTTATATTAAGGCCTGTTCACACGATCCGATTTATCGGATCCGATTGTATCGGTTCCGATTTTTGGTTGACTGTTCAGACGATCCGATATTTTTTTGACGAGCTTAGGGGGGAGGTAGGTGGCCTGCGTATAGGTGTTTCAACCATAAACAAATTCCCAAAATGAGGTTTAAATTAATGGGTTTAAATGGCTGACGAGGAAGCTAAGAAAATAATTGGGATTGTTGGTGTCGAATAAAAGCTCCCTTTCGCTCCACAGAGAAATAAGCTTTTCAGTTTCTTCGTCTGTCCATTTTCTTGCTTGGTCTTTTCTCTTTCCTTTTGCTTTCGGTTGCTGTTCTTGCGCCGTCGTTGGCGTGTTTTCAACAACACCAGAACTATCAGTCAATCCGGGAGCAGCAGCCATTTGTGTTATCTAATTTTTCGCGCCAAATTAAATTTGGGAAGTATGGAGAGTGAGAAGTCTGGGGCTAGTCGGCTTTCTCTGATCTTGTCGGATGAAAATAGAGCAAGTTCTATTTCCATCCGATTTTTTAGACTGACGGATCCGACTGTCGGAAGGTAACTTTATAGGTGTTCACACGATCCGATTTGTCGGAACCGATACAATCGGATCCAACAAATCGGATCGTGTGAACGGGCCTTTACATAGAAAAACCTAGGTGGAACTGTCCCACTTAGTTATCTCTTTGTCACTGTAATTATAGATAAGCGTAGGCGTATGGTTTGTAATTGTAAACCATATCGTCTTTCTAGTCATTGTATTTTATATCTAGCTACCCGTTGAAGGCTGCAGTCTGGCAGCCGAAAGCTCGTAAACAATAGATATTTTCAACCAGAGAACGTCTTAAGAAATCAACCGGTACAAAAGTTGTTAATATTATGGGAATTTGATTTGTTTGCGTATGATTATGGCGTTAATTGCACGACTTCTATTATTCATTAGGCTAATTATATATTTTCTGGATACAGAAGATACATAATTAAATTCATAATTTCTATCTGATTGTTTGTTATAATTAACATTGCACTTTACTTCAGGATTTCCGTTGTCTTGGAAGTAACAACAGTCCGCATCAACTAAAGCTATTAGAACCATAGAAAAGGTTCCTTTGTAGTTAAAGTATAAAGAACCTGAACTGGCTGGAGCTTGAAATTTGTCATCTAACGCCCCCACACAATTTGGAGAATTCCATTTACTCTTGAAACTTTCAGCCAAAACTTGCCATTCACTCTGATTGGGAACTTTCATGCACTGATTTACCAGGCATGCCCAAATTGCTTGAAATGCTTCTGCTACAAAACTGACAAATGCGACATTCGTTCATCATCTCATCCTGCGAAAAATCATAGCTAAGTTAAGGAAAGAGCAATTCGCAGGTTTAAGGAATTTCATATCTTTGATAAAGATAAACCTTTGGCTTTACTGGGGACTGCAAACCAGATTTGGACAGTTGCATTCTTACTTAGAGTTAACATGAAATGCATTTTAATGAATTAATTGCAAAATGTAATATAATTACAAATGTTGTGTGTAAATAATTATTCTAATAACTTAATTACTTTGATATCGAATATTTTGTAAAAATGTAAATTATTGGTAAACCTTAATTAGTATATAAAAAAATATTATCAAATCATTTAAAGAAAATAGTTAAAATAGAAACTGTCAACCTTATCTTTGCTGTCCTGAAAAAAAACAGGATCAAACCAGATCCTTTCACAGAAAAATATCTCATTGTTCATGTAGCTAAAACAATCACACCACTCAACTCCTGTCAGGCCAAGCTGACACTGTACTTGGTAATAATATATATGTTTTCTATTTAACATAAATTTACCAGAATCGGAATCACGTTTAATATAATCCACCTCATCAAAACTAGTTGCCCCCTCCTTACAAACAACTTTTACTTCTAATAATCCATAAGCGCTGCACTTTCCATTTTCAGCTTGTTGAGAATCATACACATTTTTTTGTCTGGTGAAAAACCTAACCATTGGCATTTAGGATTGAAAAAAAGACCACATGGATGTAAATTGACAGAGTTATTTTTTGCTTTCATAGCATACACTGATGCAGCTAGTGACTCCATTTCTATGCCTTGTTTCATAGCCGCTGTCTGAACATGTGGTGCATGAAGTTTGAAGTTGTTTCTTCAAAGACTCAAAATTGGTTACTCTCCTTGCAACAATGCCAAATTTGCTTGCACTTATTCTCTTCAGTTGCAGGGAATGCCACAATACACTTTCACTTTGTTCTCTAGTATTTACTTCTAAGCTACTGGCTATTTCCTGAGAAATAACAAGTGATTCAAGTATTGCAGTTTTCTCTCGATTGAAACAAACTGATACATTGTTACGAAATCTGGAATCATTGCCAATAAGGCAAGGCTAGCAACTCTGTTCAACCATAGTCATTTATGATGTGGTCTGGGTGAATTGTTGTTGGTAGGATAAGATGCAACCCTTAGGTAAATTGCCAAATCTTATCTGGACTCCCTGCGTGGGTGATATGTTGTCCGGAAGTACTGTTGGCAACAAATGATTTTGGCTGCAAAGATTCTAGTTTACTTTTCTCATTTGGGTCTAATAGCAGATATTGCTGTGCTGGTGAGTAAAGAGAGCCCTTTATAAATTTATTGTAATTTGCTCCAGCTCTAGGCTTCTTGACTGATACATTGTCAACACACTTAGGTTCAATGGTTTTCTCTCTTCGTACACTCCACCGTTGGGGCATCAATGTGCAGGTCAGATCATCTGGAATACTCTTCATTTCAAGTTTTCTACAGTGTGCCATGAGGAAAAACAAGCCAACTATATGCTGGCATGCCCCTCCAGCTCCAGCTGTACACAAGAACATGTTCCACAAAGATTTCTGTTCATAATGTTTATCGTTGCCCTAATATTATGAGGTGGATCACTCTTTTTCATCGAGCGGTGGCAAGCTGCTGTGACCTTTGCTTCTGAATCCCTGAACTGAACTAGAAAAAAAATGAAATTCTATAATTTGAAGAAACGACAAACAGCTAATGCAGGCAAAAAAATTAAAATAGCACTGATCTGTTGCTACTGCCTATTTATATAATATGAAAATTATGTAAGATAATATGTTATTCCGTAGCATTAATTTTGACGTGCTTCAACTTATAGATAGATTAGATAGATGTTTAATCAATAACCATTGCAGTAACACAAACTATTACAGTTGCGACTGAAATACATGGTGCTTACAAGTTAAAATATCTAATTAATAACATCAATATAAAGTTAAAACTAGGAAAAAATTATTTACTTATTAATCTTTAAACTACTTGCTACTAAAAAGGTGTTCTTAAATCGTTCAGTTTTAAAATGAGGAATGTTTATTAATCTATTGCAACGAAGGTTATAAAGGGATGCTGAATCGACTTTAGACATTAGATTGTATAATTTATCACTAGGATTATCTAAAATTCGTTGGAAGAACATTTTGCTCGCTTGTTCTCTTCGGTCATAGAGAGTTAATTCCCCAGATTCAATTAGAGCATCCCTATAACTAAGGTCCGTGTATATGATTGACAATGCACGCCTTTGAATTTGTTCTATTTCATCACTTAGATATTTTGGTAGAGATTGATGGAAAACTGTAGACGCATATTCAAGTACAGATCTAATGCATGACTTGTAGAACTGCATGATATCTTCCCTTTTAACATTTGCCCGTTTCAGTTGTATTAAAAGATACAAACGTTTGGAACATTTTGTAATGATGTGGTACACATGACTGTTCCACCTCAAGTCCGATCTTAAGGTCACTCCAAGTAACTTTGCTTCATGGACTATCTCTACATCTCTACCATTGATACTAATTGGCGGGAAAGTACTTCTATCTTGTTTGAAATCAATTCTAAGTTCCTTGCACTTGCTATCATGTAGTCGAAAAAGGTTATTATTTGACCACTCCTGAATATCATTCACCGAGTTTTGGATCATACTTGTTTCAAATTTAGGAACTGTTTCTGAAATCGTTAGGTCGTCAACAAACTTCGCTTGATCTACTCCATTAGGTCGCAAATCATTTATCATCAGTACAAATAGCCAAGGACCAAGTTTGGTACCCTGAGGCACTCCTGCAGGGACATTTCCCCACTCGGAGAAACACTCATTGGCTAATTTCACTCGCTGTTTCCTATTTGTTAGAAAGTTTATGATCCAATTTAAGGATGGAGTAGGGATACGTAGTGACTTAAGTTTGGATACCAGAATAGAATGGTCAATAAAATCAAACGCCTTCTGATAGTCCAAAAGAACAACACGTACAGTAGATCCATTGCCATCTGTGGTTTCTGTCCATTTATGAATTAGCTTGATCAGGGCATGGCTCGTTGACGTTCCTGGGATAACACCAAACTGGTCAGGATCTAGGACTTCTAAAATGGCTGGCTTGAGGTGCTCCTTAATTACAAACTTCTCAGCTATCTTGGATATTATAGGTGTTAAGGCAATGGGACGAAGATGCTTGTTTACTGATTCTACTGGTTTTATTTTGGGAATAGGGACGACGTTAGATGTTTTCCACACAGAGGGTAACTTTTCCTCTTCATACGAACTATTTAAAATGATACTGACTGGTAAGGAAAGTATATCAGCATATTGCTTATAAACCCATGAAGAGATGTTATCGGGGCCACATGCTTTGAAAGGATTTATTAATTTCAAAACTTCATAGACGTCTTCCTCGGAGACATGTAAGCTGTTCGGAGTCATTATTCCTGTATTCTCATTTCCAGTCGTGGAGGGGGTAGGATTTAACGGTTGGAAATCATTCAAAGGTTCGAGAAACATGTTGTTTATAGTGTTAGCAATTTCATAATTATTATGCCATCAAACATTTCAATTTGGACGTTTGACTGTAACTCTGGTTTATGAAGAGGACCCATGCCACTAATTTTCTTAACAGCAGACCACCAATCTTTGGGCTTCGCGTGCTTAAGATTTTCTACCTTATTTGAATAATAAACTTGTCTACACCTTTTTCGTTCACGGTTAACTTGATTGCGGTAGTACTTGAAGGCATCTTGATTACCTTCTTTTAATGCCTTTTGGCGTTTTCGAATGTTAGATTTAAGTTTCTCAGTCATCCATGGTGCATCACTTGTACAAATTTTCTTATCTTTTATAGGCATTATAATATCCATGGTGGTAGTAAGAACATCATTGAAGAGGGTGACTTTACTTTCACAGGTTCTCAAGTTATGTAAACATGACCAATCGAAACAAGACAAAACTCTGCCCAGTGCCATTTTATTGCTTTGACTCATATCTCTAGTGCGTAGAATTTTGAAATTGTCTGGTTTCTTTGACCTTTCCATCGGAAGAACCTTAATGGTAAAGTGGTCGGACAGACCAAATGGAGGGAGTTTTTCAGGTTGATCGTAAAACTGGCTCAAGTTTGTTAGTATAACATCAAGAGTACGCTCTCCCCTAGTATTGAATTTAACGAGCTGTTTTAATTTAAACTGGCGATTGATACGGCTAGTATTTAATCTATTTAA
The DNA here is from genome assembly GCF_004324835.1 of Dendronephthya gigantea. Taxonomy (NCBI): domain Eukaryota; kingdom Metazoa; phylum Cnidaria; class Anthozoa; order Malacalcyonacea; family Nephtheidae; genus Dendronephthya; species Dendronephthya gigantea. The sequence goes on along the minus strand of NW_021163024.1, from coordinate 149,674 downwards.
ATCTCCCATAACTATAATGCCGCAGTTCGAATTGTTAGCCTCAATGCTGGTTAGTGTTTCAATAAGATAATTGATCATGGCTTGGTTGTCCGACGCTGGTGGGTGGTAAACTGTACCTATGAAAATACAGGATATACCACGAGGTAAACGTTTAGGTCTTATTTTAATCCACAAAACTTCAAGATTTGAATGGTGGAGATTATTTAAAGTGGTGGTACGAATTTCATTCCTGACATAAATGCAGACTCCACCATGTGACCCACCATTACGGTCCTTTCTATATATCCGGTATCCTGGTATGTCAATAACAGTGTCTTGGATTGAGTCTTTCAGCCATGATACCATGCTTACTTTCTTTCAGCCATTGATACCATGCAAGTATCCTTGCTCCGCAAAATACTTGCACGCCTTCTGTGTACTCTCGCATCCTGCCACTTTCTGGGCATATTTTTCGACATCCGCAGAACTTAATGCGAGAAGACGACTACTGTAATTCCACTGTAAATATTATTTTAAAAACATAACTTTGCTACAGCTTGGACGGAAAAAAGTTCATTGAAAGGAAGTAGTGTAATTTGGAATAGCACTTAAATAGATTTCTAGTATAAATATACTACTAACCTGAGATTTTTTTCAACAAAAGGGTCTTCCGAGCCCGAGGCCATTTATATTCATGTCTTCAAATCTACCGCGCTTTTCATTCAACATGGCGGGGGAGGTCATGTGACCTTTTAGTGCAAGTCGCCTATTAACGAGTTTCATCGCCTATTATCGAGTTTAACCTTGTTAAATATTCCCCTCGACTGGTAATTAATTTCTCTCCTTATCATTCAAAAAATGTGATCGGAGTTTACTAGAAGGGAATCAGGTGTAAACGCTTACAGCGCGTGCGTAGTGAAAAAGCCTGTGTCCAAAACTCCAGTGAGAGCTTGTTGCGTGGTGTGCTAGCGCACATAACTTTATTTGTAATTAAAAAAACTTCTCCGATGATGGCCCGGGCTCCCGGACGGAAAGCTTGTATTAAATGAATTACATGGTGTATATTACATCACAAAGAATCAAAAGATTTTTGGCTATTGAACAGCACTATGCAAAGCTTTAAAGAACATGTTTGATAATTTTACCAAAATCTGAAAATATTTCAAACATTACGAGACCTATTAATCCCTAATTGTACGAACAACATCGCTTAATTATTTGTTAATTATTAGCATATGATGTAATAAAATCGTAGCGTCTCATTGCAATCCTATTCATTCGATTACCATTAATAATGGATGCTCATCTCTGAAACGTTATAAACAGAAATTGTGAAAACATGGACCACCTTGATATTCAGTTTACGTAAGTTTGTAAGTCGATATTTTTGTAACTACCTATACCACCCAAATTTTGAAAAGACGATGTAAAGGCGGTAGGTTTTAAAAAATTCAGAGCATATTAACGACTGAAAAAGACACTTTAATGAAATTGGGCATCTCCCCTTGCCCCTGAGGTCGAGGGATCTTTGTCGAATCAACCACAGTTAATAGAATACATATGGTTTAGAGAATACATAAAAGTATAATAGAACTCATTAACTATGTCGGGGAACATTTATGCAAAAATTTATTCCTTATTCGTTACGTGTCTGTTGTATTTTGAACAAATAAACCAATAGTAAGGTTTGAATTAACATGTTGCTTGTTCAAGTAACGGACGAGGAGCTAAGATATTATTATAGAATTATACATTTTTTGCATAAACCTGGACAATAACATAAATAATGAGCCGTATTGTACTTCCATCTAGCCTCCAAACCATGTATATCCTAAAAACTTTGAATTAATTTTCTTCCTCTTCCTCTTGTTGGGAATGCTTAAAATTCATATATAATTGGTACATGTGATAAAACGTCTCGCAGGTGAAATAATACAGTGGCCTAGCCAGCCTGACGATTTAGTCATGCTATGCGAATTTTATGTTATAACCATTATAAATTTCCTTAGAAATTCATTGTTTTCACAGCCAATGAACACCAAAATATTAGCATAGCATATATGACTAAATTGTCGGGCTCTTAACGCCGCTACGCCAAGAATATTAAAGACGTTTTCTATCAAATACTTGTTTTTGGTTTTATACTTGGCACTACTAAAAAATTGTGGGATGAAGTAATAAAAATTCTTAATTGAACGTTTTGCTCTCTGTGTTTATAGTGCTCTGTGTTTATAGTGCGAAATTGTATGGAGTCTCCTTGATATCTCTCAATTTTGAAAAGGTGATCACCTGTGATCACATCATCAAGGTGATCACATCAATGTCAAATCCCAATCTCGCGTCAGGTTTTAAAAAATTCAGAGTATATAAACTACTGAACAAAAAACTTTAATAAAATGGGGCTCCTATCGTTGCCTCTCCCCTGAAATTTGAGGTCGAGGGACCCTCGTCAAATTGAGTCTCTTCCTCGTGTTGGGAATGCCTAAAATTGATAGATAAAAATTGGTACAGATGGTAAAAAAGAGTCTTTCAAGTGAAAGAATTAAGAATACTACAGACGTTTTATATCAGATACTTTTTTGTTTTATGGTTGGAACTACTGAAAATTGTTGGATGAAGTAATAGAAATTATTAATTGAACGTTTTGCCCTCTAAAGGTGTCAATACTACGAAATTGTACGTAGGCTGCTTAATATTATCTATCTCCTAATTTTGAAAAGGTGATGTCCAAAACCAATCTCGCGACAGGTTTTAAAAAATTCAGAGTATATTAAAGATTGGAGAAGAAACTTTAATAAAATGGCGCTCCTACCCTGGCCTCTCTTTCTTCCTCTTCCTCATGTTGGGAATTCTTAAAATTGATAGATAAAAATTGGTACAGGTGATAAAAAAGTCTCGCAGGTGAAAGAATTAAGAATACTGCAGACGTTTTCTATGAAATACTTTTATCATTTAATTTATTTCATACTTGGGACTACTTAAAATTGTTGGGTGAAGTAATAAAAATTTTTAATCAAATGTTTTCCTCTCAGAAGGTGTTTATACTGCGAAGTTCTATGGAAACTCTTTAATATTCCGTTTACGTATAAGTTTGTGAGTTGACATTTTCGCCCATTACCTATCGTGTAATTTTGAAAACGTGATGTCAAAAAACGATCCCGGCAGGCTTTAAAATATGTATAGAGTATGTTTGCATGCAACTGAACAAGAAAATTAAAAAAATGGCGTTCCTACCGTGGCTTCCCCCGTTCCTCCTGTATTCGTTCTTTCCTCCCCGCCATCTTCTATTCTGGCCGGGAATCAGCTTCCGCCTCAAATTCCCCTATGCTTGCTTATACATCTCCCTATTAATTTTAGCCTTGACCTTGGAACCTGACGCTGGTCTCGCCATAAAGTTAAATTCTTTCTTTCGACAGATCGCCTGTTGAATTAAATTTTTCAGTATTGAAAAAAGTCTATATAGCTAAAGATAAAAAAGACAGCTTACCTTTAATACAATCCAATGAACAGGATGGTGTAATGCTTAGGTATTTACCTTAGCCCCCACCTGGGAGAAAATACGAAATAAGGTAAACGCAAGCAAATTCACAAAGATTTTGTAGCAGCACATCTCTTTCTTTCACCTACTTTTGCCGACCACTTTCTTAACCCTTTAATTTGGCCCACACCAAATATCCCGTCTTATATTGAAAAGATTTTTTATTTGCTCTCGCCATCTAGTGGAAAAATAAAAATTAGTTATGAAGTAATTTGCAGCATGGTGCTTAATGTAGCAAGTGAGGTTAGAAAGCTTCCTTTACCGCGGAAGACCTTGTATTATTCTGGCAAAATCACCCATCTAGTATCTCTGCAATTATTTACCTCTTTTCGGCATCTAGTGGAAAATGAAAATTATCAAGCAATTTGCAGTATGGTGCTGAATGTGTAGCAATTTTTCGAGGTTACTAATAATTTTCCTCTACCGCGGAAGACCATTCTTGCCATGGCTAGCCAAGCTATAATAACATACTGTTAAGTTATTACCTATAACTGTAAATCAACAACAATTTCATAAAGAAATTTATACGACCCTAGCTTAGTTGTTGACAAGCTACAACTACATTCAAAAACATACTCGATGGCCCTGTAAGCCCTCTTACGTAAGTTTGTGACTTGACATTTTCGCTAATTACCTATCGCCCAATTTTGAAAATGGGATGTCAAAAACCGTTCCTAGTAGGTTTTAAAATATATATAGAGTATGTTTGCCACTGAACAAGAAACTTTAATGAAATGGGGTTGCTTACCGCGGCGTCTCCCATTCTTCCTGAATTCGTCCTTTCTACCTCCCCGTCTTCTTTCCTTTGGCCCGGACATCAGCTTCCGCCTCAATTTTCTCTAGGGCTAACCCTGACGGCGAAAACTCATGATGCCTCTGGGAAATAAGTTAGATTGTTTATGAAACAATTATCAATCCAACGAATCAAGTTCTTCCTGCATTCGTTCTGTCATCCCTTCTCATCATGTCTTCTTCTCTGGCCCGGGCATCAGCTTCCGCCTCAATCTCTTCTATCCCTCGGTCGAACATATCCCTATTAAGCCTTGACGGCGGAAACTGAGCCGGTCTCTCCATAAAGTGAAATTCTTGCTTTCGACAGAACGCCTGTTGAATTAAAGTTTTCAATTTTGCAATAAAGTCTAAATAGGCAAAGTTAAGAAGGATAGTTTACCTTTTATACGACCCAAAGAACACGATGGCGTAACGCGTGTTTACCTTAGCTACGACCTGGGACAAAAAACGAAATAATGTAAACGCAAGCAAATTCACAAATGTTTTGTAGCAGCACATCTCTTTCTTTCACCTACTTTTGCCGGCCTCTCTCCAAACCCTTTAATCTTGGCCCACACCAAATCTCCCGTCTTATATCTAATATGTTTTATTTGCTTTCAAGATCTAGTGGAAAATAAAAATTAGTTATGAAGCAATTTGCTGTATGGTGCTGAATGTAACAAGTCAGGTTGGCAAGCTTCCTTTACCGCGGAAGACCTGGTATTATTTTCGCTGTGGCTAGCCGAGCTATAATTCTAATTCATGTCTTGATATACTGTTAAGTTATTACCTTTCACTGTATGTCAACAACAATTTATAATTCCAAACAAAGAAGGCCTTTATACGATTGCAAAGAAATTTATACGACCTTCGCTTAGTTGTTGACCATCTACAACTACATCTAAAAACAAGAGAAGCCCTGCAAACTGTTTGAGCATGAGAAGTTTCGATACGCTGAAACTTAACAGCACTGGGTGGAAAACCTTTTCCATTCAATATCTTAAAATTCAAAACGTATTAATTTGCTTGATAAATTTTTTTGGTCCAGAATATCATTTTTTTCAAAACTATAAAACAGCTATACGAATAAGTATATGGTATGTACCCAAAGGTTTTTATACCAGTGTGATGAATGTAAATATAAAGATAATTTTTTTATACTTAGTATGCATGGGTGAACATTGGGGGCGTATGGAAATATGCTCCAGAACAGAGATATATATGAAACGTGTGGTGTAGAGAGAGATAGAAAAACTGATAATAACTGAGTTTGTTCAAAGCTAAGCGAATTATTACACCAGTTTATAACAATGTGAATTTTTGTACGGAAAAGTCATTTACGCGTTTTAATAAGTCTAGATTTGATCATTAATAGCAATTTTATATCATCAGTCATCATATGTATAGTATTATGCGCCAGTTTGTATAAAATATTGGCTCTGCGATAATCGGTTCTACAATGTTTTAAACTATGATTTTCGCAGATTAATCCCTGAAGCTTGTTTATTTATAATATTCAAAATCGAAGACGAAAAAAATTCAAACTTAGGTGTGTTTTTTTGCTCTTGTTTCGTGTATTGTAGATGGGATTTGCGCTGGCAAATTATTCCCGACGCTGTAAAATGATCTTATAGATATAATAGTTCAAAGTTTTGATAAAATAAAGATCAAATTAAAGAAATTTACAGCTTTTGAGACACTGAAAACAATCTTAAATAATTGGCACTCTTACCACAACATTATTTATTCTTAAACCGAGGTTGAGGCACTAATTTGTCACGCTAGGTCCTGGATTCGGGGACATGTTTGTTCAGGACTTGAGACCTGATAATTATATTGTTTTCAGGTTTTCAGCTGTAGATGCAACGTTAGCTCCATGGTGTTGAATTGTGCTTTTTTCTTCTCCTGTTCCAACAAAATTGATATATTTCGGTCATTAAATGCCGGGCACAACAAAAAAATGCAATTGATCTGATTAATAAGCCTGCAGTTACATCTATATCGTTATGTATGTTGGTGTATGGAGAAGAAAAATATTTTCCTTCGTGCGAACGTGGTGAGAAAAGGAAATAAGTTCATTCCGCAAAAGAAACCAACCATTTCAATCAAACCTTTTTCATACCGAATTAATTATATCTTGAAATTACCTGCCTCTTTAGTCTAGTGTTGTGGCTCACATGCAGGTTTAACACCGCACTGATCCATCAAGCATATTGGAAGGGCACATGTGAGTTGAGATCACTTTTAATTAAATTGATTGCATTAAGTTTCAAGCAGTGATAGTGCATGTCGAATTTGAGAGTGGTTAGAATTCTGGGACATAGTAATTTTTCGGAACGAACCCCTTAAGGCAGAACACTCTGAAGTAGGTCTTTTCAAAAATTCAGTGTATATGCATGGTAGGGCACTTGCCTACCCTATATACTGGAGATACACATATAATTCTATTTTGCATGTTGAACCCGGTTTTAATATACCATGATATAACACATGCATTGAAAACGGAATACATACCTCGACATAGCCGAAGATGAAGTTAAGACACCCAGCCGATTGCGAGATTCACTTCTGGTATATTGTCTGGTTGTCGACTTTGACTACATCGATTTTCCTTTTCCCGCAAAGGTTTGGCTTAAGCTTTCCTAGTCCGAATTTCGACAGTTGAATTATTTTAGCGATCATCGACTTCATACTAATTTACTGCCAAGCCCCGGCTTCGCTCTTATCAGCAAGTTTGATTTTGTTTTGCCGATTATGGAATCGGATTTAAGTGTCGTTTCGAACTAACAGCATCGTTTCTTTGTCAAAACAGTCTTCCAGCCCCGCATCGACTGGTCATGATTACCGGTTAACTTGAGATTTTGCCTCCGGATTGCCATCTTCATTCGTGCTTTAATTGAACGGTTCTCAGCTCTATCAACTAAACGGGCGTTTAATTTTGAAATATCTCTGTCTAGATAAGGCTCAAATTCTAATATACATTGGGTAATATCGACATTGAGAGAAATATCGAACAATTCTTGCCCTTCGTTTGACGACGTAACTATACGAAGTGGAGAAGAACGAACGTGCTCCACGCGATGCATTGTGCCTAATTTGCATCACAAAGATCCGCTACTTCCGGAAGAAAATGCGTCTTCAGAATAATTATTGTTCCCAAGGGCCTCGTTTTCTCTTACGTAAGTTTAAGTTATTGCTGAATTCGTCCCGGAGTCCTACAAATATAAAAAATTATTGTAAAAAGCAAATTAATTTTGTCTGCACTCCCTCACATCGTCTATTTTAAATTTCAACTCTAATAGACAAAGGGAAATTCTGACTGAAAAATTCTTGCGCCAGGAGATGATTAACCAATAGTGTAAAGGCGGATTTCCACTTACAGCGAAATCGTTCGCTAGCGAAATATTTGCATATTTTCTTTTGAATTGTGACCAGTCAAGTCGCCCTAATTTATTTATGCCGTTAAAATTCAAAAGAAAATATGCAAATATTTCGCTAGCGAACGATTTCGCTCTAAGTGGAAATCCGCCTTAACTAACAAATAGCTGTACCAGACGAGAATGTTGGGGAAATTTAATTATTTGTACCTTTGAATCTATATAACTGTTCAGTTATAAATTAGTCAATTTACACTAAAGTGTGTTAGTATAGAAAGTTACGGCAAAGCCACGCCATGTTACAAAAGTTGACGACAAAAACCGAATTATTCGAGAACAACTGCATGTACAGAGTATTTTAATGAATTAGCACACTTACTATAACAATTTTTGTCCTACATCCGAGTTCGATCGACCAATAATTAAGTCCTATTTTTGAGAACACGTTTTCGGTTTTTCGAGACCTCTTATTTAGGTCTTCTTTCTTCACCTGTGGTTAGCTTCAGCTTCCGCCTCGAATTATTGCATTTCATATTGCTAGAGGTACTGCATTTCTCCAAATTGTAAGGCACGGTTATTAGTTTCGGTAATCCAACAATATGAAAGGATGCTTTTCGATAAGACGTCTGGAAAATCACTTGGGTGGCATCTCTTCCAACAAAACTGATGTATTTTTTGCCACTAGATGCCTCGTATAAAATAAAAATGTAATTGATTTTATTATTACGCCTGGCTACAATTTCATTCCAATAACCTTACTCGATGCAGAATATGTTTTTCCTACGCCAAATTACCTTGTTCGTTTCTAAAAAATTGCTGTCCCTAATAACTCTAACCACTCTCAAATTCTACCTGCTGCATTCTTGTTTAAATCCAGCGCTATTGCATGGAATTTGAAAAGTAATTCCAACTAACATCTGCTCTTCTGTATGTAATATGTTTGATTAAACTGTGGGGTTTTAGACCTGACACAAGACTCCACCAGCCTAATAATTTCGAGAATAAGAACAAAATTTCGATATAAAATAGAAGTGTGAAATGATATAATTGAACGGGCTAGTTTCATTGCGCGAAAAACTTAATTCCTCTTTAGTATTTATTCAGTGGAGCAAGTTATCCAGGCTAGGCCAGGTGAAAAGCGCATCAAATCAAAAGCTTAAAGGTCTTTCATTATAATTATTATGCAGTTTTCACCTTACCTAGTAGAAAAACTCGCTCCATAGGCTCTAAGATACAATAAAATACACTATAAATGTACATGCTAGAGTATGTGTGAGCACCTGCTGTATCCTAGAAAGAAAGGAAACGTACAGGGATAACTTTATTGAGAGATAACTCTTTATATTTGGTTAAATGAACCTGCATGGCGGTGTTAATATTGATCGAACATGACACAAGCCACTACATGAAATCAGAATACATACCTCGACATGCATAGCTTAAAATGGAGTTTAAACACCCAGCCGATCGTATGATTCACTTCTGGTATCTTGCCTGAATGGATGACTTTGACTGCTTTCTTGAATCCGATTTTTGATCGCTGAATTATACTTGCAAATCGAGCACATATTCTTTCACTGCAAATCACCGGTTTCGTTGTTATCAGCAAGTTTTTTTTTTCGCCGCTTATGGAATGAATATTTGGACGGATTAAAAACGATGTAATCTTCCTTTGGCGCCACTGCCATTTCATAGTATCGTGGCTTCGTCAATATAGCCTTCAGCGCTAGCGCTGTATTTAATAAAACTAGCCTTAATAGCCGGTTAACTTGTACGTTTGACCTTCAGCTTTTGTATCTTTGTGCTTCAGAGTGGCTCTTAGGTTTAAACCATAAACATTCTGGGGCCGGTTTTAAAATGCCTGCCGGCCAGAGATATTTTAAGAATCTTCCTGAAACCATTCATTTGATTTTCTACTTTAGAGGTGTGACATGTTGTGTTGTTATCTAACAACTAAGGGGGTGGCTGTAATGGGTTTGCACGCACAAACCGCCACCCAGCATTAACCCAGTTCAAAATCTTTCGTACCATGCATGTCAAGGGGATAGTACAGGAGAAGAATAAATCCACAAAGCGTCGATGATTTGTGAGTTGCTGTAAAGACGGCCTGGGATGAATTTCCTTTCACTAATATTAATAGCCTTATTAATAACCTTAAATAAAGAATCCTGCGCAAAATTTAAATGCTGTCATTACGTCCAAAAGAAGGCCCAGAAAATATTAATAATTCATATAGATGTGTTCTAATATATTTACTCGTATGTGATGTTGGAGTAACTGCAGTTACACCATTAGAATTTTTTTGAGCAGTTCTTTTTGACTACCAGTGTATAAAACTATAGTTTGTCGTGGAGGTAATGATCTACTGCACAGTTGAATCCTTTACTCATGACGAATGTAACCACAGTTAATAGAATGTACATGGTTTGGAGACTAAATAAAAGTACAATACAACTCATTAACTATGTTATTGTCCACGTTTATGCAAAAAAATGGTTCCTTTCTCGTCACGTGTCTATTGTATTTTAGCCAAACGTACCAATGGCATTCGTCTTGCTAAGCTCATCAACCTTGACTTGAAAAATATGTTAATTATAAGACTGCTATTGGTTTATCTGTGCAAAATACAATAGACATGTGATGAGAAAGGAACAATTTTTTGCATAAATGTGCCTCAACATAGTTAATGAGTTGTATTGTAGTATTATATGGTCTCCAAACCATGTATATTCTATTAACTGTGATGTAACATCAGCATACCTTCCGTCATGTACCAAAATGTTGGATTCAAATTCAATGTCATGTACAATTGACACGCAATGTAAACTCAATTTGTCGGGGGTTGAAGTTGTAATAAAGATTCAAATGATCGCGCAAGTGATTTTTTGGTTGTTCCTTTGGTTTTGGAGGAGAAGGGAGGGAGATTTAATCATGGAGTGCTGGAGGACGTGCTTTTTATAATAATTATTGACTCGTGTGTTTGAGGAGGAAGTTCCTACAACGCTGGGATAAGACAAGTAAACGTGGAGGCCATTGATGAAATGGGAAATGGTTATGTCGAAATAGAATAAACGTGTTGCTTAGAACAGGATAACGTTTTATATAGCAGTTGTATTACAGCCGTATATGAAATATCAGTTATTACAGCCGTATGAATGAATAGTTATTAGAGCCGTACGCGTGATAGATCAGTTATTTAGGTTCCCAATGATGATTCTCTTTAGTTCATAACAGCAATATCGCAAAATTCATTCGCTAATTCTTGGCAGGAATTTCTACGTAAAAATGCAAGTTGAGAATTTTAGTATTCCTAACTATATGCCGGGAATATTTGAAGCAATTCGAAAAAGGACTTTCTTCCTCATTTTACAATAATACAGACAAAAATGAATAATGCCAATGGCTGTTTATTGATTTTATTTATTTGTTTTATTTACAAGCTTCGTCATATAGCATAAAGTCAAAAGATATAATTACAATTTTTGAATACAGATACATTACAACAAACGATTATTTTATACGTATATACTGACGGCACGATTGGGTAAACAAACAGTACGGCAAAATACAATACAACACAAGACAAGACAAGTAAAATGGGATGACTGGAGCTCCACAACAATTAAAACTAACTACTTGCAGCTCTATGAACATATAAATGTAAAAACAACTATTTATAACTTATGAAATTATAGGAGCTTATGAAACTTAGAAGTTATTTAAAAGTTCAAGTCAAGTCCGTATACATATGCAAACGAACGCTTTGTTTCAAATTTCTGTACTTTTAAAAATAGGATAAAGCTATCTGAGTATCCAGCAATATTTAGGCTCCCTATCAATTTGATTTAAATATGAATTAGAATTTGTTCCGACAACATGTGTGAAATTTTGTCTCAGAAACCACTCGCATTGTGAACGGGCAAGAACGGACTTGACTTCTACTCTAAGAAAGCAGTTGTAAATAATGGCTCAAAGCAATTGAAAAATGCTTAATATAATCAAACAAATTAACGAAACGAGATAATGAAAAACGCAAGACCTGACAATATACATTATGAGCTCATTGAATTAGTGTAACATGAAGTATATGTTGAAAACAAGAGTTATCTTTATGAATTATAATATCCAATACAACATCCAATGAACAAAATGAAATTAGTATAAGATAAAAGCAAAGCTGTGAAAAACGACATGGCTACTGAAACTGATCGAATTCATGCTTAAGTGAAAATATTGTAAATAAATAAAGATATAGCACAATTCCCACAAAATCCAAATTTACAAACACGCAATTAATAAGTATTTTTAATAGAAACTTGATCTCTAAAATATAATAACGTTTTCCACACGCTTGCTACTATAATTATTCGAAATCAGAAAGGTGATATGTCACAGCGGCTACAAAAGTTTTAATGTTGTTTAAGTATGATTATGCCGTTACTAATTGCACGACCTTATTTTATTATTCATTAATTATATTATCTCAACACAGAAGATACATAATTAAATTAATATCCTTAGAAGTGACAATTCGGAAGAATTTAACAATATTTCAGTCACTGTAACTTTGCTCTTTTTACAATAATTTTACAATTTCAAAAACTTCTGAACGACTAATTTAAGGAATAACCTTTAGAAACCTGAGTATAGGCGTACGAGCCCCATATCAATCGAGGGGGTGTGTACAACTGAGACAGTTAATATCTCGAAAATGCTTCACACAAAATTTCAAATTAAATTAGATGGCTTAGCGTTTTACAACAGATTATATTCGTTTGTTGTTTAAAACAACTCCAATTACAAAAATTAAAGAAAATGGAAACGTACTGACTGGCAGAATACATGCATGGAATGCCGAAAATTTTCTTATCCTTTTATCATTTGATGCAAAATTTTATCTTTGAAAAAATTTCAAACTAGCGTGTTTCGAATTGTGAACGCACAGATAAAAAAAATCCACAATTAAGTCAAGCATCTTAAAAGAGCACATTCACGTAGGATTTAATTACTTATCACATTCATTGCAATAGCGCTTACGCTGATACCAACAGTGCAGACGTTCGTGAAGACACAGGGAAGTAATTTTATTTTGAACAGTTATTAAAGTCCGTTATATGTTTTATATGTTTTCAATTTTTCAAAATAATCCATCGGCTCTACGTAGGACAAAATATATATTCAAAATATTCTAAAATATCTTTAAAGCTGCCTGGATTAGTGTTTATGACATAAAATTTGGAACTTGGCAAATTCTAGTCAAATACTAACGCGAACTTGAATATTAATAGGCCTAAATATAAAGAGAATATAAATGAAAACTTTTAATTTAACGATGTTGGTAGTGTCGAAAAGAAAATATTCGCATTTGGGAGATTCGAGAACAGTTTCGGCCTCAGAAATACACATTGAACTTCGCGAACAAGCGACAAGATTTTAACGTCCCAAACACTGCTGATGAAGAAGAAACACCACCAACGTTTCCTCAAACGAAGAACCTATAGCAGCAAATACCACGAAAATTTCTTGAACGAAGCACATAAAGCCGGCTGCTGGCCCATTGACGTTACATGGATGAAGGAATGAGCAACGGGGGCGCATTGACAAAAAAACACTTCCTATTTTCAGGAGTAGAAATTGTTTCATTGGATTGATAATTCTTTTATCAACAATCTAACCTATTTCCTAGGAATGTCCAAAGTAAAAAACGAGGCAGCGCAGCTACAGTAACGAGGCAGCGCAGCTACAGTGAAGAGGATTTGGGTGGCCGAAAGTCAAGGGCTACAAAGAGTGACCGGCAAAATAAAATCAAAATCAAAGAAAGAGACGTGCGGTAGGCAAAATATTAGTTAATTTATTTGCGATTACCTTATTTCGTATTTTGCCCCGCGTGGTCTCCAAGGGTACAGATATAACAAACGCTTCACAAACTTGTTTTTTGGGTCACCGGTATGAAAGGTAAGCTACCTTTTTTATCTTTGGCTATTTAGACGTTTAATGAAAAACTGAAAACTTTAATTGAACAGGTGATCCATCGAAAGCAAGAATCTAATGCATTGTAGTAAACAGTCAGCAAGGAGAACTTGACTAGAAAAAAAACTTGCTCGTCTGTACGGGGCTTTACACACGGAAAATATTGCTGAATATTATTTATGTCAAGTAATACTGAAATCATTAAAATCAATAAATTCAATATAATACTTATTGCTTAAATGGATTTATAATCGTTAAATTATGATACGAGTGATTTGACCACTAAAATACTACAAATCCAGGGGTTTAGTTTGCAATTACATAATTCCCGACGTAAAAACAGTGGCATTATGCATCGTTGCAGTATAGTATCAGAAAATCCTGTAGAACGAAAACTTTAATTGTTAGGCATAAATCTAATATTACTTTGATAAAAAAAATAGTGCAGCGATTAATGGCATGAGTTATTCCCAATTGGTAAGATAGCTAAGAAATCTAACCATTAGAATATCAGACAAAATTTGGTACAGCAAATCCCATCTACAACACACAAAATTAGCGCAAAATGCACACCTATAAGCTTGCATTGCTTTCCTTTTCGATTTTGAATGCCACAAATAAATATTGCAGGACCGATGATGGCGCATACACAAAGATGGTAATCTTTAAAACTGCTATTAATGATAAACTACAGACTGATTTAGACGGCATAAATGACGTTTTCGACCAAACACTCAGATTGTTATGAACTGATATAAAAGCCTATGGGTACAGTGTATAAGTATTCGTATAGCTGTTTTAATTTTATAGATTTGAAAAGAATTCCAGATATCGTGGACCAAAAAAAATTATTAACCAAATAAATAATACATTTTGAATTTTAAGATATTGAATGGAAAAGGTTTAGCACCTAATACTGTTGAGTACAAGCGTATCGACACTTTCTTATTCTGAAACAGTTTGCAGGGCTTGTCTATGTTTTTGGAAACAGTTGAAGCTGGTCAACAACTAAGCGAAGGTCGTATAAATTTCTCTACCATCGTATATAGACACTTCTTTGTCTGGAATTATGGAATTGTTGTTGACATAAAGTGATAGGTAATAACTTAACTTAAGACATGAAGTAGAATTATAGGTTGGCTAGCCACAGCCAGAATAATACCAGGTCTTCCGCGGTAAAGGAAGCTTGCTAACCTCACTTGCTACATTCAGCACCATACTGCAAATTACTTCATAACTAATTTTTATTTTTCCACTAGATGCCGAAAGAAAATAAAAAATATTTTCAATATAAGACGGGAGATTTGGTGTGGGCCAAAATTAAAGGGTTCAGAAAGTGGCCGGCAAAGTAGGTAAAAGAAGAGATGAGCTGCTACAAAATATTTGTGAATTTGCTTGCGTTTACATTATTTCGTTTTTTGGCCAAGGTCGTAGCTAAGGTAAACACGCGTTACGCCATCGTGTTCTTTGGGTCGTATGAAAGGTAAGCTATCTTTCTTATCTTTGGCTATTTGGACTTTATCGCAAAATTGAAAACTATAATTTAACAGGCGATCTAAGGAAAGTAAGAATTTGACCTTATGGAGAGACCGGCATCAGTTTCCGCCGTCAAGGCTTAATAGGGATATGTACGACCGAGGAATCAAAGAGATTGAGGCGGAAGCTGATGTCCGGGCCAGAGAAGAAGGCAGGCAGGACAGAACGAGTACAGAGAGGAACGGGAAGGCCACGGTAGAGACGCCATTTCTTTTAAAGTTTCTTGTTTAGTTGCATGCAAAAATACTCTCTATAATTTTAAACCTGCCAGGATCGGGTTTTGACATAACGTTTTCAAATTGGACGATAGATAATTAGCGAAAATATCAACTCAGAAACCTACGTAAACTGAATATTATGGAGTCTCCACACAATTTCGAAATATAAAAACCTTCAGAGAGCCAAACGTTCAATTAATAATCTTTACTACTTCATCCAACAATTTTCAGTAGTCCTATAATACAAAACAACGAACAAGTAGCTATTTGATAGAAAACGTCTGTAGTATTCTTAATTCTTTCACTTGCATGGAAGACTTTTTTACCATCTGTACCCTTTTTTATCTATATATTTTAAGCATTCCAAACCTGAAGAGGAAAATCCTGAATTTGACGAGGGTCCCTCGACCTCAAATTACAGGGAAAAAGGCAATGGTAAGAGCCCCGAAGGTCGTATAAATTTCTCTACCATCGTATATAGACCTTCTTTGTCTGGAATTATGGAATTGTTGTTGACATACAGTGATAGGTAATAACTTAACTTAAGACATGAAGCAGAATTAAACCTTGGCTAGCCACGGCCAGAATAATACCAGGTCTTCCGCGGCAAAGGAAGCTTGCTACCTCACTTGCTACATTCAGCACCATACTGCAAATTACTTCATAACTAATTTTTATTTTTTCACTAGATGCCGAAAGCAAATAAAAAATCTTTTCAATATAAGACGGGAGATTTTGTGTGGGCCAAATTAAAAAGTTAAGAAAGTGGCCGGCAAAAGTAGGTGAAAAAAAGAGATGTGCTGCTACAAAATATTTGTGAGTTTGCTTGCGTTTACATTATTTCGTTTTTTGTCCCAGGTCGTAGCTAAGGTAAACACGTGTTACGCCATCGTGTTCTTTGGGTCATATGAAAGGTAAGCTATCTTTCTTATCTTTGGCTATTTGGACTTTATCGCAAAATTGAAAACTTTAATTCAACAGGCGTTCTGTCAAAGCAAAAATTTGACCTTATGGAGAGACCGGCATCAGTTTCCGCCGTCAAGGCTTAATAGGGATATGTTCGACCGAGGTATCGAAGAGATTGAGTCGAAATCTGATGCCCGGGCTAGAAACGAAGGCAGGTATGACGAAACGAATACAGAAAGAACGGGGAGGCCACGGAAGGAACCATTTTTTAAAGTTTCTTGTTCAGTTGCATGCAAACATACTCTCTATAATTTTAAACCTACCAGGATCGGGTTTTGACATAACGTTTTTAAATTGGACGATAGATAATTAGGGAAAATATCAACTCAAAACCTACGTAAACTCAATATTATGGAGTCTCCAAACAATTTCTCAGCATAAACACCTTCAGAGAGCAAAACGTTCAATTAATAATCTGTACAACTTCATCCAACAATTTTCAGTAGTCCCAATACAAAACAAGGAACAAGTATTTGATGGAAAACGTCTGTAGTATTCTTAATTCTTTCGCTTGGAAGACTTTTTTACCATCTGTACCCATTTTTATCTATCAATTTTAAGCATTCCACATCTGAAGAGGAAGATCATCAATTTGACGAG
Organism: Dendronephthya gigantea; assembly: GCF_004324835.1. Classification (NCBI taxonomy): domain Eukaryota; kingdom Metazoa; phylum Cnidaria; class Anthozoa; order Malacalcyonacea; family Nephtheidae; genus Dendronephthya; species Dendronephthya gigantea. Next base: position 132,719 of record NW_021163024.1, on the reverse strand, counting down.
GATTTCTTTGACATCAAATTTCAAGGGAAAGGCAAGGGTAGGAGCCCCGAAGGTCGTTTTAAATTTCTCTACCATCGTATATAGACCTTCTTTGTCTGGAATTATGGAATTGTTGTTGACATACAGTGATAGGTAATAACTTAACTTAAGACATGAAGCAGAATTAAAGCTTGGCTAGCCACAGCCAGAATAATACCAGGTCTTCCGCGGTAAAGGAAGCTTGCTTACCTCACTTGCTACATTCAGCACCATACTGCAAATTACTTCATAACTTTTTTATTTTTCACTAGATGCCGAAAGCAAATAAGAAATACATGCAATATCAAACGGGAGATTTGGTTTGGGCCAAAATCAAAGGTTTCAGAAAGTGGCCGGCAAAAGTAGGTGAAAGAAAGAAATGTGCTGCTACAAAATATTTGTGAATTTACTTGCGTTTACATTATTTCGTTTTTTGTCCCAGGTCGTAGCTAAGGTAAACACACGTTACGCTATCGTGTTCTTTGGGTCGTATGAAAGGTAAGCTATCTTTCTTATCTTTGGCTATTTGGACTTTATCGCAAAATTGAAAACTTTAATTCAACAGGCGTTCTGTCAAAGCAAAATTTGACCTTATGGAGAGACCGGCATCAGTTTCCGCCGTCAAGGCTTAATAGGGATATGTTCGACCGAGGTATCGAAGAGATTGAGGCGAAATCTGATGCCCGGGCTAGAAACGAAGGCAGGTATGACGAAACGAATGCAGAAAGAACGGGGGAGGCCACGGAAGGAAACCATTTCTTTAAAGTTTCTTGTTCAGTTGCATGCAAACATACTCTCTATAATTTTAAACCTGCCAGGATCGGGTTTTGACATAACGTTTTCAAATTGGACGATAGATAATTAGCGAAAATATCAACTCAGAAACCTACGTAAACTCAATATTATGGAGTCTCCAAACAATTTCTCAGCATAAACACCTTCAGAGAGCAAAACGTTCAATTAATAATCTGTACAACTTCATCCAACAATTTTCAGTAGTCCCAATACAAAACAAGGAACAAGTATTTGATGGAAAACGTCTGTAGTATTCTTAATTCTTTCACTTGGAAGACTTTTTTACCATCTGTACCCATTTTTATCTATCAATTTTAAGCATTCCACATCTGAAGAGGAAGATCATCAATTTGACGAGGATTTCTTTGACATCAAATTTCAAGGGAAAGGCAAGGGTAGGAGCCCCGAAGGTCGTTTTAAATTTCTTTACCATCGTATATAGACCTTCTTTGTCTGGAATTATGGAATTGTTGTTAACATACAGTGACAGGTAATAACTTAACTTAAAACATGAAGCAGAATTATACAATAGCTTTGCTAGCCACAGCCAGAATAATACCAGGTCTTCCGCGGTAAAGGAAGCTTGCTTACCTCACTTGCTACATTCAGCACCATACTGCAAATTACTTCATAACTAATTTTTATTTTTCCACTAGATGCCGAAAGCAAATAAAAAATCTTTTCAATATAAGACGGGAGATTTTGTGTGGGCCAAATTAAAAAGTTAAGAAAGTGGCCGGCAAAAGTAGGTGAAAGAAAGACATGTGCTGCAACAAAATATTTGTGAATTTGCTTGCGTTTATATTATTTCGTTTTTTGGCTAAGGTCGTAGCTAAGGTAAACACGCGTTACGCTATCGTGTTCTTTGGGTCGTATGAAAGGTAAGCTATCTTTCTTATCTTTGGCTTTTTAGACTTTATTGCAAAATTGAAAACTTTAATTCAACAGGCGTTCTGTCAAAGCAAAAATTTGACCTTATGGAGAGACCGGCATCAGTTTCCGCCGTCAAGGCTTAATAGGGATATGTTCGACCGAGGTATCGAAGAGATTGAGGCGAAATCTGATGCCCGGGCTAGAAACGAAGGCAGGTATGACGAAACGAATACAGAAAGAACGGGGAAGGCCACGGTAGGAACACCATTTTTTTAAAGTTTCTTGTTCAGTTGCATGCAAACATACTCTCTATAATTTTAAACCTGCCAGGATCGGGTTTTTACATAACGTTTTTAAATTGGACGATAGATAAGTAGCGAAAATATCAACTCGGAAACCTACGTAAACTCAATATTATGGAGTCTCCACACAATTTCTCAGTATAAACACCTTCAGAGAGCAAAACGTTCAATTAATAATCTTTACTACTTCATCCAACAATTTTCAGTTGTCCCAATACAAAACAAGGAACAAGTATTTGATGGAAAACGTCTGTAGTATTTTTAACTCTTTCACTTGGAAGACTTTTTTACCATCTGTACCCATTTTTATCTATCAATTTTAAGCATTCCACATCTGAAGAGGAAGATCATGAATTTGACGAGGATCCCTCGACATCAAATTTCAAGGGAAAGGCAAGGGTAGGAGCCCCGAAGGTCGTTTAAATTTCTCTACCATCGTATATAGACCTTCTTTGTCTGGAATTATGGAATTGTTGTTGACATACAGTGATAGGTAATAACGTAACTTAAGACATGAAGCAGAATTATAGCTTGGCTAGCCACAGCCAGAATAATACCAGGTCTTCCGCGGTAAAGGAAGCTTGCTAACCTCACTTGCTACATTCTGCACCATACTGCAAATTACTTCATAACTAATTTTTTTTTTTACTAGATGCCGAAAGCAAATAAAAAATCTCTTCAATATAAGACGGGAGATTTGGTGTGGGCCAAAATTAAAGGGTTCAGAAAGTGGCCGACTAAAGTAGGTGAAAGAAAGAGATGTGTGTACAAAATATTTGTGAATTTGCTTGCGTTTACATTATTTCGTTTTTTGGCCAAGGTCGTAGCTAAGGTAAACAGGCGTTACGACATCGTGTTCTTTGGGTCGTATGAAAGGTAAGCTATCTTTCTTATCTTTGGCTATTTAGACTTTATTGCAAAATTGAAGACTATAATTCAACAGGAGTTCTGAGGAAAGTAAGAATTTGACCTTATGGAGAAACTGGCATCATTTTCCGCCATCAAGGCTTAATAGGGATATGTACGACCGAGTAATCGAAGGCCCGAGAAGAAGGAAAGAAGGACAGAACGAATACAGGTGGAACGGGGGAAGCCACGGTAGGAACGCCATTTCTTTTAAAGTTTCTTGTTTAGTTGCATGCAAACATACTCTCTATAATTTGAAACTTGCCAAGATCGGGTTTTGACATAACGATTTCAAATTGGATGATAGATAATTAGCGAATATATCAACTAAGAAACCTACGTGAACTGAACATTATGTGGGCCAAATTAAAAAGTTAAGAAAGTGGCCGGCAAACGTAGGTGAAAGAAAGAGATGTGCTGCTACAAAATATTTGTGAATTTGCTTGCGTTTACATTATTTCGTTTCGTACGTTTTGTACGAGTCGCTACACAATTTCGCAGTATAAACACTTTCAGAGAGCAAAACGTTCAATTAATAATCTTTACTACTTCATCCAACACTTTTCAGCAGTGCAAATACAAAACAAAGAACAAGTATTTGATAGAAAACGTCTGTAGTATTCTTAATTCTTTTACCTGAAGAATTTTTACCATCTGTACCCATTTTTATCTATCAATTTTAAGCATTTCACACCTTAAGAGGAAGATCCTGAATTTGACGAGGGTCCCTCGACCTCAAATTTCAGGGAAAAGGCAACGGTAGGAGCCCCATTTAATTAAAGTTTCTTGTTCAGTCGTTTACATACTCTGAAGTTTTTAAAACCTGCCGCAAAGTGGATTTTGACATCAACTTTTCAAATTGGGAGATTTAAAGAGGCTCCATACAATCTCGCATTATAAACACTTCAGAGAGCAAAATGTTCAATTAACAATTTTATTACTTCATCCAACAATTTTCAGTAGTTCCAAGTATAAAACAAAGAACAAGTATTTGATAGAAAACCGCTGCAGTATTCTTAATTCTTTCACCTGCGAGACTTTTTCATCACCTGTACCAATTTTTATCTATCAATCTTAAGAATTCCCAACACGAGGAAGAGGACGAAAGAGGGGCAACGGTAGGAGCCCCATTTATCAAAGTTTCTTTTTCAGTCGTTTATATACTCGATCGATTATATACTCGATCGAGTCGTTATATATCGAGTCGATTTTTTTAAAACCTTTCGCGAGATTAGGAGAGATTAAAGAGTCTCCATAGAATTAGCCGGTATAAACACCTTTTGAGAGCAAAACGTTCCATTAATAATTTCTATTACTTCATCCAACAAATTTCAGTAGTTCCAAGTGTAAAATAAAGAACAAGTATTTGATAGAAAACGTTTGTAATATTCCTAATTCTTTCACATGCGAGACTTTTTTTATCCTAACAGCAATTTTTATCTATCAACTTAAATATTGCCAACAAGAAGAAAAGGAAGAAAGTGAATTCAACGAGGGTCTCTCGACCTCAAGTGCAATGGAAGAGGCCACGGTAGGAGCCTCATTTTATTAAAGTTTCCTGTTTAGTCGTTATATAATGTGCTCTGAATTTTCTAAAACCTGCTTTGTGACATTGCCTTTTCAAAATTGATTCGTGTAAGTAATTAGAAAAAATGTCAACTTACAAACTTACGTAAACTGAATATTAAGGTGGTCCGTAATAAAATTGTGGTACTAAAATTAGCGTGTACTGATCTGTTAAAAGTAGTAAACTCACGTCCATGGCTGAAATATCGTCGATTGGGATACATTTGATACCTTTATGTATGTTGAATTATTAATATGTGAATTTCGGCTCTATAATTATGTTGGATAATGGGTTAAGATATAAGCATATAAAAGCTTAGCTATAGCCACCGCAAATATAATACCAATTCTTCCGGAATTAAGGAAGTCAGATGGCTTATCTTGAAACATTGCGTGCTACATTTTTGCAATGCGTCTCTCATCTTTTTTCCCAATGGATGCCGAAAACAATAAATTTGTCAACGTTTTTGCTGCACACGAGAGGAAAAAATTAGCAAAGAGAACTTGACTAGAAAAAACTTGCTCGTCTGTACCGGGCTTTAGACACGGAGAATATCGCTGAATATTATATTGAACGTCAAGTAATAAATCATTAAAATCAATAAATTCAATTTAATGCTTATTGCTTAGAGGGTTTTAATCGTTAAATTATGATATATGAGTGACTTGACCACTAAAATACAACAAAGCCAAGGGTTTAGTTTGCAATATTACATGATTCCCGACGTAAAAGCATTGGTATTTTGCCTTGTGATAATATCATGAAATCCTGTGGAACGAACACTTTATTAGGTGTAAATTAAAAAACTAATTGAAAACTAATGCAGCGATTAATGGCATAGGTACTTCCAAATTGGTGCATGAGAAAACTAAATAATCTAATGATTAAACTATCAGACAAAATTTGGTACGGCAAATCCCATCTGCAACACACAAAATGCAGCAGCAACACCTGCTAGGACCGGTGTTTGACATCACGTTTTTAAAATTGGACGATAGGTAATTAACGAAAATGTCAACTCGTAAACTTACGTAAACTGAATATTAAGGATTCTCCATACAATTTCGCAGTGTAAACACCTTTGGAGAACAAAACGTTCAATTAATAATTTGTATTACTTCGTCCAACAGTTTTAGGTATAGTCCATGTATTAAACTAAAAACAAGTATTGGATAGAAAACGTATTTTTTCACATGCGAAACTTTTTATCAATAATTTTTATTAATCAATGTTAAGCATTAACAGGAGGAAAAAAGGTGAATTTGGCCAGGGTCAATCATTCGCTAGTATATTCGCTGAATTTTAATACCTCCTGGGATCGGCTTTTTACGTGACATTTTCAAAATTGGGTGGCAGGTAATTACCGAAAATGTTGACTTACAAACTTAGGTAAACTGAATATTAAAGACCAATTAATACCACGAACAATTTTTTTTCTGCATGAGTAAAAAACGGACAAGAAAGAAATTTCAATTACTCTAGTTACTCAGAACACACCCAGTGTTGTTTGTAACATGATAACAAATTAGGTTTTAACACTAGAACGACGGAATTCGTTTTATTTAGTTCATATTTTGCCTCGAAGCTGCACCTAGAATGCGTAAAACTTTTCCAGAATTAAACGTTTTCGATGCTATTAATATAAATTGTTAGAATACTATCACAAATAAACAACCGCTATTTTACTTAGATTCAACGGAATACAAACTTGCACTTGACTTAAGTTTGATAATTATGGTACCCATGCAGGCAAGCTAAAAAGATTGAAAGAATTTAATGGTTTAGTTGTTGGTTTAATTAAATAAGTGTCATTGGCCTAGGTAGAGCTTCAAGGCGTTCATGGTGACGAAAACACTGCAAATGCTGCAAACGGAATACGGGTATCATAGCTAAGCTCAGGTTAAACTACAAAAATGTCATCCGGCAGTGGCAGTAAAATGGGAATGATGCCGTTTATAACTGGAAAAAGTAGGGTCGAGAAATCATAACTGGTCACAAAAAGAACAAAAGAATTCTAAAGAATTGGATGTGAACGATGTAAGAATAGATTGGGAATAAATTTTAAGGGCGTCCAGGTACGAGTTAACGTGTAAAGAGAAAGAAATAAAAGTAGCCCAAGTGCGCAGAGAAGAGGGTGCAGCAAACAGCGAAAAGGGAGCGGTGGTGCTTCGAAACTGTAAACTGAAAGAAGAACTGGAGATTCTGCGGTGAAAAAAGAAAAAGACTTGCGACGAATATGGGTCAAAGATGGCGGAAAGTCACTGTGAGAAGAGCGCTAGCTTTTTTTTGCCATTTTGACAACATTAGCGAACAAATTAGACTCAACGATGTGCGTTATGATGGAAAGCGGATTATTTGGTGCCATAGTTATGAGACCCTGCATTTGGCGGCATAGTTATGAGACGCTTCACCTTAGGTCAACAAGGCAAATGGTGTTTTTCTGGAGAAATTCGAAAAGGTTTGATGCACTTGACTTTAGTATAATTATGGTACCCATGCGCGCAAGCTAAATACGTTGACATTTAAAGCTGTATAGTTGGTGGTTAAAGAAATCCTCATTCCTCATAGATCTATGAGAAGCTTCAAGGCGTGGAAACGAAAACATTGCCAATACTGCAAACGGTATAAGAATATCATACACTCCAAAAATGGCATCCGGCAATGGCAATGAGTCTGGGGCCAATTAATCAGCATCTTATCTCAAATACAAGAATATCGGAGTAAACAACAACAGAAGTTTTTGCGAAGTTTCAAAAAAAGCACCAAAAGCGATTGAAATGTGTACGTGAGATCTCGTATAGAGCACCATTGTTCTAAATTACAAAGCCAAGATTATCCTTTGGCGAATAGTAAAAATAGGCATCAAAATTTTCACGGATGTCCCGGAAAAATAATCGGTTAAAGACTCGACAACAGAGGAAGAGAATGAGCAATGGTTTCATAGGAAATCGTTTAGGATTTCAAGCACACAGGGATAAAATGATCTACTATTACCCTAAAAGAAGCTATGCGAAAAAGCTCTGCAGTGCCAATATGAGAAGCGACAGTTATCCTCAAGTTTGCATTAATTTTAATGCTTGTGGGGCGAACACTTTGTGTTGTAATGTAATATTACTTTCATAAATAGTGCAGCCAGGGCCGTCCTCAGGATATTTTACAGGGGGGTTGTAAGGTAATCTAAACCGACTGATCGACGGACTTGTACCGACTACACTCTGGATGAAACTTTGTCAAGTTTATATTGGATCGGTCTATAGTGTCAACAGTATGTTTGTCTGCCGAATAAAATAGCAATTTTACCGACTCAACCTCAGAATAAACTTTCTGGGGGTGTGTGACCCCCCCTAAACCCCCCCTACCCCGCTCCGGGCCTGACTGCAGCGATTTATGGCATGAGTTATTCCAAATGAAAAGAAATAGCTGAAAAATGTCTATATAATGATCATTTCACAATGTCAGGCATATTTTGCCAGCGCCCATATCCTATCTAAATCAGCGGAACAGAATCAGCAGAAAAGGCACACCTCAGCTTGGTTGTCGTGTTCGCTTATAAATGTTAAATATAAACTAAACTAGCTATTTTTCCACTACATACCGAAAACAAATAAAAAATCGCAAAGATAAGAGGAGAGGGATTTGGTTTGAGCAAAAATTAAAGGTTTTAAAGAGTGGCCTGCAAAAGTAGTTGAAAAGAAATTTGGATATTTGCTTGCGTTTAGCCTATTTCGTATTTCTTTCGTATTTCGTAAGGTTAATAGGCGTTACGCCATCGTCGTCTTTGGTTCATATGCAGAGATGTAAGCTATCTTTCTTATCTTTAGCTATTTAGACTTTTTTGCAAATCTGGGAATTTAATTCAACTGGCGTTTTGTCGAACGAAAAAGCATAACGCTTTGGAGAAACCAGCATCAGTTTCCGCCTTCAGTGTTAAATAGAGAAATGTACGAGCGAGTTATTACCTATATATAGTTTTATAAGAAGTTGACGTGAGATTGCAGTATGAGAATATAACAGAATATAGGTTGAAGAAAGCAAACTTGTTGTTGAGATAAACATATTTAATTACTTATAAGTTGTCCTCAATACGGCCCCGAGGATCTTATAACTATTCCGAAGCCGAACACATAATAAAAAGAGATTGTTTAACCGCTGTTGTTTAATATCAACAGCGGTAAACCAATCATGGAAACCTATGAACAGATCAGAGCGCTAATTTATCAAAATTTTTGTGAACGCAAAATGTTCTGAACTTTTTGAATGCCGCTTTATACTTGGTTTTTGAGACAACCCTGAGAAATTTTGGAATTCAGTGATGGCTTTCGCAAAAAAATTATATTCGCAGACTTCTATTTTTAAGTATGACGATGCTTCAAAATTGAGTTTTGTTTCACCACCGCAAAATTATGATTGCTCCCCGTTTTTTTTTTCACCGCACATCCGCACTGTTGGGATTAGCTCGCGCTTTTAGAATGAATTTAATAAATGATCCTACCTTACACCTGCTCTTCTGATATTCTTGAATAAAACTGCGAGATGTTAGACATGGGTGTTCACAACACGATACTCTGCCAGACTTGAAATTTCGTGAAGAAATATTCCCAAAAGATTCGCCTCTGCGTTTCTTCAAGTTATTCCTGAGTTATATATGAATCTATGAAATATAAAACAGAGTTGTAACAAGCATATATTTATTGGTCAAAAATCACAAGGACTGAAATTTTTTTAGATTTTTATAACGAGCAGATCGACAGGTATGTCTTCTTCCAAATTGCCTGTTCAACGGACACTTTCCTAAACGCAATTCACGAAATCCCTGATAAATTATAACGTTCGATAACCATAGTCTGGTTATGGTCAAGAAATTTTAGGCCGTCCTTCTGCGGGATGTGGTGTTAATACATCTAATATGGCCAACTTTTGTAACTTTATGGAGTAATTTGTTCGCTGCCATGACGGGGACATGCGCTTACGATGAAAACTGAACTATGCCAAAAACGATATTATAATTTTAATCATTTTTTGGTTTAGGATTTGCTTTGCCTATTTTTATGACAATCAGAAATTAGGATATAACAAGATTCTATCGGTGTAAAGGTGTAAGAAATTCGGTTTTAACAAAAGTTTTCAACAATAGATCCATAAAACAAGGTAGTAGGTAAAATATATTTTGGAGTAAGACTTATATAGTTTACTCAACATGCAATTGTAACAAGCCTATTTTATGCTAGATTCAATTCAACAGACAAAGGAGACCTTACCAGCATTCAACAGACAAGAAAAACCTATCCATGCATTAACAAGCATCGAGACGCGGTTCCGGAAATTTAAACGACATTCGCCTATTGTTGCATTTTTCTCTGTGTTTCTGTCACGCAACAGCGTGCAGAAATTATTTAGGCTGGATTATTGACCTGTATTTCTGAGCAATTATTCTATTTACAATTTTTCTATGCAAATTAATCTATTTATTATTTTGTTAGCATAGAAATTTACGGGAAAGTCTGACGAGCTTTCAAGCAGATTACAGCATTTGAGAGCTACTGGGCATTGCATGAATATTAATAAATTGGCATTCTTACCATAAAATTTTCTGTCCTATATCCGAAGTCGATGAACTGCCAATATACATATAGGTGGGAGATGGTGTTTGGATCCTCTTATGTCTTCTTCCTCTGTAGTTGTATACGACGTTTGCATCAAGTTACGCCTCGATTTTGTGCATTCCCATGCAGGCAGTTCCTGGCGGTGTTTTTCCAGGCCATTTAGAAGAGAATATTCAGTTTCGATTTTATCACGGTGTGAAATTGTGGTCTTCAACAAAACGTCTGTTGAATTGCTTATCTGAAGGATCGATTATCCTTCCCGTGTTCCAAAGATAATAATGCATTTTCTGTGATTAATACCTAGAATATTGTAAAAATGAGATTATAATGATTGAGTATGCCTGGTTACAATGTGATAGACTTTAGAATAAGTTACTCCCAAGGCCCTCGTTTATGAAAATTATATTAATATTAATATTAAGGTGCCCTAGATTCCTCGCCACTAACACTCTACCAGCAGTATTTCTGTTTGCATTAGCCAGTGTCATTATTACAATGAATTTGATAAGTTATGCCAACTTACATGTGCTCTTCTACGCTTCATTAAACTATGTGGTGTGAGACCTTGGTGACCAAAACACAAGAATCAGCCTGGCAGGTAATTTCTAAAGTAATAGTAAAATCAGGTATAAAACAAAAACGCGGAATGGAATAATTAAATTGTTTGGTTTCATTTGCAAGATTGACTTTTCCCTAAGATTTTCTTTGCTAAGATACATTTACTCAGTGCTCGCACATGCAAGGCTAAGTGTACCCTACTCAAGATACAAAGGAAAAGAAAAATTTGTACAGAGCTAACTCTGGTGTTAATCAAGCATGATATAAACCATGAAGTGAAATCAGGATACATACCTCGACATCGCTGAAGATCGAGTTAAAACACCCAGCCGATTGTAAAAGACGCATATCTGGCATCTTGTCTGGACGATTTTGACTGCCTTTACTTTGCCTTTTCCACACAGCCGAGACACTTCAGTTTTTTAATAATCCGATTCTCGGATCGTCCTCGAATACTTGTCAAATCATCGACTTGATATTCTTTATTGCTAATCCCTCGTTTTGCTTTCATCAGCAAGTTTGATTTTCTTTCCCCGATTATGGAATGAACTTTGGACGGATTTAAATCTGTCTGAAGTTCCTCTCGTCAATAATCTTCCAGCTTCTCGTTTCCCCTTTTATGTTCATTTGTATTCGTCAGGAATTCCTGCAAATACAGAAAATTGTTGTAAAAAATAATTTTTTTCCCTACATCTCATATCAACTGAAGTATTCTTGATTTCTTATTCTAAATTCCACTCTAACAAACATGCAAAGAAAATGCTGACTCAGACAATGAATCAAATCGTCACTAAACAAATATCTGAAAAGAACTTAAAGGAAATTTACATAATATTTTGTCTCTTCAGCAAAGGAGATTATTCATTTAAAATCTGTTATACAGGGTGTATAAAAGAATTCGAATTCAACTTTGACAGACTGCTGTAAGTAAAATGCTATAACAAAATGATATAATTTTTGTATGGCAAAAAAGAATAGCCTATTAGATTTTTGAAAAATTATATATTTCGTATGTCAATGCGATCAGAAATAATCATTGTTATCGTCTGCTAAAAATGTTTTTTTGAAATCAAAGTTTTCCGCTTAAGGGAATTCGAAGTGCATGACCCTAAAGAGAAAAGATAATGCAAACTTAATTGAATGAACAAATCGCTTGTTTTGGACAAGAAGAAGTTTGCGATAAATTCGCAGAACAAATTTTCAGAACAAAATGTCCAATTCCCATAATTAGCGAAAGAATGTAATTTTTATCGACTTTTTTTGTCGACCCGATATTTGTTCTTTTTTTAACAAAATGACGCGAACTGCGTACATGGATGTCATCATAAAGAAATAAACAAACTTAACTTAAAACTTAAAAAATAAATAAACTTAACAATTATGTAAAAATCAACAAATTTTTTCACATACATATTCTGTGTAAATACACGCCAAATTTTAATTCGAATTTTTTTTATACACACTTTACTATAATATATAAATTTACGGAAAAACCAAAAAGCAAAACCGTTTTCAAACGCGATGACAAAAATCGAATCACCTGTTTGAAAGCTTTTGAGCGACTGGAAAGAGTTTTAATAAATTGGCATTCTTACCATAGTATTTTCTGTTTTTCATTCGAGGTCGAGGTGCTCTTCGTCTCTGGCTTGTTTATATCTTCTTCAGCCGTATTTGAAACGTTATTTTCAGCGTCTGCATCAACTTCTCGTATTCCCAGTTCCTAGAGCTGTTTCTCCAATTTGGAATATTATTTTCGGTTTTAAAAGAGGTAAACTTGTGCTTTTCGACAGAACGTTTGCTCAATTACTCGGATGGGTTCTCTGTTTGTTTTTCTGTCTGTCAGAAAACAAAATATAATTAATATCATGGGATGACCTGCTAAGATTGAGTGATTGTTCCCACGGGCCTCGTTTCTGAAAAATTACTGTGCTTTAAAACCGTGAACACTCAAGTTCAACCTGCGTTTGCATTGCCGCAACGCTATTGTAATGAATTCATTAATATGTTTAATTGCCACTCTAACTGACAGAGTTAACAGGGTTAGTCGGCGAATTTCACAGCTTTTGAGCGGCTGAAAAGAATCAAAGAAAATTTAAATAAATTTACACTCTTACCATAACATTATTTGTGCTTCATCAAAGGTGGAGGGATTTTAAAATTGCCACGCCAGGTCCAGTATTCTGGGACACGTTTGGTGAGACCTCATAATTATTTACATTGACTTCAGGTCTTCCGCTGTATATGCAAAGTGTGCTTTTTTCTTCTTTTCTTCTGTTGTATTTTCCCCATTAGATGCCTGGAATAAAACACTGAATTGTTGATCAATTCTACTTCAGAGATTGCTGCTCCTACGGCTTTCATTCCGAAACTGAATTACTGTACCCCCAGAACTCCAACCACTCCGAAATTCTACCGGCATTATTTATAACTTCGGATAAATCAGATAACTTTATATTGTAAATTGAACCTCGTTTTAAGAATACAATGACAAAACTTAAACAATGAAATCAGAATATACATACATACCTTGATATAGCTGAAGGTGGAGTTAAAACACCCAGCTGCATGATTGTAAGATTCACATCTTTTATGTTGTCTGGACGACTTTGACTGCATCGATTTTGCCTTTTTCCGCATAGGTGTGGCTTGAGCTTTCTTAGTATGAATCTTGACCTTTGAATTACTTCAGGGATCATTGACTTTATATTCATTTATTGCTAATCCCTCTGCTTCGCTCTTATCAGTAAGTTTGATTTTTCTGTCTTTTGTCGATTATGGAATGAATGTTGGAATTAAGCCGGTCTTAAAGTCCTTTGGTGTCGCTTTGATTTAATAGCATCGTGTCTTTGTCAAAGCAGTCTTCCAGCTCTGAATCGACTGGTCTTTTAATGCCGGTTAACATGAGATTTTGCCTCCGCTTGCCATCTTCGTGCTTTAGACGGTTCTCAGCTCTATCAACTAGATGTGGAATTGAATTGGAAACATTTTGGGCTAGATAAGGCCTTAACTTTTCTAATGTACATTCGGTAATGCCGACATTGAGAGATATATCGAACAATGCTTGCCCTTCGGTTGACGACGTAACTATATACCAAGTGAAAAGGAACGAACGTGCTCCACGTGATGCATTGTTCTAATTTGCATCTCAAAGATCCACTACTTCCGGATAAAAATACGTTTTCAGATTATATTGTTCCCAAGGGACTTGTTTTCTCTTACGCATATTTGAGTTATTGCTGAATTAGTCCAGGATTTCCTACAAATATATGTAGAAAATTATTGTAAAAAGCAAATTTTGTCTGCAAACCCTCACATCGACTGAAATATTGTTGATTTCCTGCTTTTAATTTCCACTCTAATAGAGTGGAAAGTGCCAGGAGATGATACCAATATTGTCACTAACAAATAGCTACCAGACGAGAATTTTTGGCTAATTTAATTATTTGTATCTTTGAATACGTATAAATTATTCAGTTACGGTGAAGGCACGTCATGTTACCAAAGTTGACGACAAAAACCCAGTTATTCCAGAACAACTGCATGCATGTACAGAATAATTTAATCAGTAATTAGCACTCTTACCATAACATATTTTGTCCTACATCTGAGATCGATGGACCAATCATGAAATCCTGCACTTGAGAACAAGTTTTTCGAGACCTATTATTTAGGTCTTCTTTCTTCACCTGTGGTTAGCTTTAACTTTCGCCTCGACTTCTTGTATTTCATGTTCCTAGAGGCATTTCTCTGTAAGGCACGGTTATTAGTTGCGGTAATTCCACAACGTGAAATTGTGCTTTTCGATAAAACGTCTGGTGAATTACTTGGGTGGCATCTCTCTCTCCAAAAACTGATGTATTTTCTGCCATTAGATGCCTAGCATAAAGTAAAAATGTAATTGGTCTGATTATTAGATCTGCATGGTTACAAGTTTTGAATAAACTTACTCCAGAATTTTTGTCTTATATACGCGGACCTTGCTCGTTTTTGGAAATTTCTGTCCCTTATAACTTTAAACACTCTGAAATTCTACCTGCCGTATTCTTGTTTGAATTATCCAGCGCTAATACATTGAATTTGAAAGTAATTCCAACTTACATCAGCTCTTCTGTATGTAATATGTTTGATTCAACTGTGGGATTTTAGACCTGACACGAGACTGCACCAGCCTGATAATTTCTAGAATAAGAACAAAATTCGGTATAAAATATAGATGTCTGAAATGATATAATTGAACTGGTTTCATTTGTGCGATACACTTAATTCCTTCTTTACTATTTATTCAGTGGAGCAAGTTATACTGGCTAGCCCATGCATGCGAAAAGCGCATCAAATCAAAAGCCTAAAGGTCTCATTTTATGCAGTTTTCATCTCGCCTAGTCTGAAAAACTCTCTCAATAATTATAAACAAGCTCTAAGATACAATAAAATACACTATAAATGTACATGCATGCTAGGGTACGTGTGAGCACTTGCTGTATCCTAGAAAGAAAGGAAAAAGGACTGAGATCTGTACAGAGATAACTTTATTGAGAGATAACCCTTTATGCGGTTAAATTAACCTGCATGGTGTTAGTTGATCGAGCATGACACATTAAGTCACTGCATGGAATCACAATACATACCTCGACATAGCTGAAGATCGAGTTAAATCACCCAGCCGATTGTCAGATTCACTTCTAGCATCTTGCCTGGATGAATTTGACTGCTTTGACTTTGTATTTTTCCCCACAGCTGTGACTTGAACTTTCTTGAATCTTGATCTCTGAATTGCTTGCGAAATCACCGGCCACGTATTCTTTCATTGCAAATCACCGGTTTCGCTTTGATCAGCAAGTTTGTTTTTTCTTCGCTGATTCTGGAATGAATATTTTGGACGGATTAAATCCGGTGTATTGCTCCTTTGCCGACAATGCAATTTCATAGCATCGTGGTTTCGTCAATATAGTCTTCGGCTCCGTATTTAACAGAATCAGGCTTAATAGCCGGTTAACTTGTACTGTTGAACTTCAGCTTTTGTAGCTATCTTTGTGCTTCGAGCGGCTCTTAGATGTAAACTATAAACATTCTGTATTCCAGAACTAATACGACGAGAGACGTTTCGAATACTCGTTTGGTAATATCGAGTTATCGACACCGTTTGAGAAATGAGCATAGAGAAATATCGAAGGGTTCTTTCTCTTCGTTTGACGGCAGAACAATACCGCGTGGAGAAGAGAGATGTGTTACACGTGATACACAGGCGCATCATAACCTTCCACAGAAACACAAATTTAGACCTAATTTGCATCTCATTACCAAGCTCCCCCTTTCCTCTTACGTTTGTTCTAGTTACTCTTGACTTCGTCCACGAATCCTTACAAACATAAATAATTATTGTATAGAAAACAAATTTCACATCGACTGAAATGTTTTTTAATTCTTATTCTGAATTGGCACTCACATCGGCGACCGAAATCCTGACAAAGGAATGTAATATAAATTAACACACATCCAGATGGATCCAAGAGAATTAATTACGATTTGCGGTCAGTGGCACGTGCGGTGATGTCAAAAACCAAGTTAAATTTGAAGTACACTTTCATGATTGTCGTGACACGTCCATTGGCATTGCTCCCAAAGTTATTCCAATAACAAGGTAGGTTGAGAGAAATTTTTCCATACTCTAACCAGGTGAAATACAATGTAGTTTTCATGCAAAAAGCCATTAGCACGACCTTATGGAATCGTATTTTCACTATC
Source organism: Dendronephthya gigantea (assembly GCF_004324835.1). Taxonomy (NCBI): domain Eukaryota; kingdom Metazoa; phylum Cnidaria; class Anthozoa; order Malacalcyonacea; family Nephtheidae; genus Dendronephthya; species Dendronephthya gigantea. The sequence goes on along the minus strand of NW_021163024.1, from coordinate 116,355 downwards.
ATGCTTTCTCAAAATCTCACGACACTCGACAGCCTAAGAATTCCGGATTTCGGATTTGACTAGCTAAAGGGCTTTTCGAGTAATTCTAACGTTATCATCGAGGAGCTATCTTTGAAAAGGGAAGAGGAAAACGGGGAAACATGGAATCGTTTTGAACTAAGACTAAGTTCTTATAGAACTTGTTTCTGTGAAAATGAACTTTGGACTGCGAAATGCGACGTGAAGATGCCGCTTGTTTCTCGGACTCTATCGTTATTATTAAAACATTTGAGTTATTTATCGTTGTTTAGTTATTTTTTTGAATTTATAAAACTTTTAGGATTTCGCTATAAGTATACTATATGCATGTATAAGACAATAAGTATAAGTATAAGCGCGGCCAGTAATCGTGTTTTGTAAATATCTCGAAACCGGTCTAGACAACCCTCGCTTATGTATTTTGTATTAGAATTGATTCTTTGTTTTCGAGATAAATAAATACACAAGACAAACGATATACAAGCATATAAAACTATGCATGCATCTTGAAGTTTTTAACTGTACTAGTGTACTAGTGAACTAATAAGCTACACAACTTGTGCTGATTGCTCAAGGTAGGCTACAACAAACACGTAACTTAACTTAACTTGCATGTATAATTATTATGTTAACTATTAGGATAAAATCAATAAACGTTTAAGACTTTAAGAACTGTCCGTTAGTATAGACTTTAGTCATCAATATTTGCGAGCATATTCGGCATTATTCGGACTTCAGTAATTTTGTATCAACTTTGATCTCTTTCGACGCTATTCTTTCTTGTATAAAATGGAAAGATATATCTATATGTCTTGCTCAGTCTATGACGGAATTCTTTATTAATTTTTGCACATTGATTTTCTTGAGTTCCTGGTTTACAACTCAACTAATGTCTAATAACAGTCTATATACGTGTGATATAAGTGACAACTTTACAACATGCATGATCTGCAAACAGTCTATACGGGTACAGTATCGTGGCCAGCCTGACAATTCAGTCCCGCTATGCTAATATTTTGGTGTTTATTTACTGTGAAAACTATAAATTCCTAAGGAAAGTAATAATTTCAATAACCTGAAATTTGGATAAAAGGACAACATTATGTCATTGCTACGTCACTGGCTACGTAGCCAGATTGTTTCTTGACGATATTGACCTACTGCCTAATATATTGGCAAAAATTTAATTTCAACTGTTGAATTAATAACGAAGCGTAGATTGCTTCTTCAACGTATTGTACATTGTAAAATCCGTAGGTTATAAAAACCTATTTTTAAAATTTACAACTTTTACCAATAATCAATTTCAGTTAACCAACTGAAAAGGTCACAACATACAGGTGAAAATAGCCCATACACAATTTTTTAGTTGATTGCGCGAAGTTGGGGATGATCGATTAAAAATTATTTAAACTGAATATTCTTTTTTTGAACCATCAGTGATTTACTCTAATTCAATATCATGCTGCTTTACTCGAATATTAATGAGCAGAAAAATGAAGTCATTAATAATATTATAGGTTGTTGTAAATATGGTTTAGTGATTTTATTAAACAAGTACACAAGGGCTGCTTTCCATTGTCGGGTTTTTTGTACGTACACACACGCACGTAAAAATTTAAATCCTTTTATATTTTTAACATCTAGGTCAACAAATGCGTACTAAAATACGCGGAAAACTAATTAAGTTCTTTCAATTTCCTCACTCAATTTCAGTTAAAGATATCTTATATGAACATTTAGACATATACGTGCCTGTAAGTGAGTGCAAAGTACGCCGCAGTGAAAAGCAGCCATATGTAGTTAATTAGCAAAAAAAGGTAACAAAAATGTTTCAATACTTTACGCGAGTTACGCGGAGGACACTATCTGCTAGGACACCGGCGTCTTGAAGTACTTTTGGAAGTTTTTTTACACTGGATTTTACCGAACTTTATCTCGTACGTTTTGCTGAAGAAGACTACCTGTGAAAATGGAGTTAGACGTTACTGAGAGTCTTACAGGTATGAGGTAAGGATTAAAAATCGTAGACGCCAACAAACAGCTATATTTGAATTTGCGGCGTAAACTGTGTCATAATAATATAAAGCTATATTACTTTTTTAATACTCATGTCTCATATCCACATTCACTGAAAGCTAATTAATAATGTTTATTTATATTAATTTAATACATTAAATTAAAGCAATATACCTCTGATCTTCATGTTGGGTAAACCATGGTCAAATGCAAATTCTTGCAATTTCTTAGATATCATGGATTATTGTATAAATATAAAAGATCTGTCGTAAACCTTGGATGCAATAGTACGTACACCTGGTGACAAATAATTATTATCTAGTGATCATTATCTACTGATCATTATCTACTGATCATTATCTACTGATCATTAGGATTATATACATAATTAGTTTTGAATAAGAAATTTGATTACCCTGGTACCAATTATATTGCCTTCGAACAAAATTTCGTTTATGCATCTTTCCTAGATGGTGTGTCATATATGACGCGCGGAAAGAAATTATCCCAAATCCTGGAATGAATCCTTTCGACCTTTCCTCGAAGATCGATGACAAAGAGATTCAGGTAAACATCGATATTAAGTTGCTGTGAAGATTAATACCGCTTTTCTGGCACAATGGCACTCAATTAACACCCTATATTGAATAGTGTAAGTCAGCATAATGTCGATTATATCCATTGGCTATTATTGTTTTGATGTGTTGACACTAATACTAATAGTGCTGTGGCTATTTTGTTCTCCTTTCTCATCCATTCAATTTATTATTTTTTAGATTTGATGAGAGCAGAGTTTTGCGACATGCATGCACATGAGGAGAGATATATTATGAGGGTATTCAATAAGCAAATGAAACTTGTCCTAGATAGAAAACCAATTATCATTTTAATCTGTTAGTTTTTACATTAATGGCTTATTTAATTTGTTGTCTTATTTTAATATGTGATAGACATGTATCCATTTCAATAACAAACTATAAGTAATTTTCAAGGTAACTAAAGGATGAAACATAAGTATGCGCACTTAAAAGACGATGAAAAACTGAATAAATAATTAAAAAAAAATAAATCATAAGGTTTGTTTAATTTTGCCTGATTGTACGTTTCATCATAGAATATCAAAGAGGCTTTTTAGTAAGTGATCTGTTGCTATAACTGCTATAGTCTAATCGGCTTCAATATTTCGATCATTATCCCGAAAATTAAATTTTGTAAATTTATACATACATATATATACATTCCTTCTAATTCTAGTTTTTAATTCATGGGTAGCAAAAGCTGTTTTAGGTTTGGATTCCTCGTCCATCTCAACCTGCCAATACCCTGACCGGAGGTCCATGCAAGAAAAGTAGGCGGTGCTATGTAAGCAGTCCAAAGTATCCTGTACATTTGGAATTGGATGAGAGTAACGCCGAGTGACACTGTTCAACTTGCGGTAATCAACACAAAAACGTTCGTCTTTCTTCTTAACCAGCACTACTGGGGCTGCCCATGGGCTAACGGATGGTTGAATCGTTCTTTGGTTTAGCATTTTCTCAACATGTGCATCGATCCGATCGCGTACAGGCGGCGAAACGCGGTAGGGTTGTTGACGAACTGGAGAGGCATTACCTGTGTCAATGTGATGTTGCACGAGTGAAGTTTTTCCTAGTTCGTCATCTGTGACTGCAAATACGTCACGATTTGCTTGCAGTAGTTTGAACAGTTGGCTTTTCTGTGCGTCAGTGAGGTCAGTATGGTTAAGATCAATGGGAAGATCAGCTTGCTCCGAAGTTGAGACGCTTGCTTTACTTTGAGTTGATTGGTCGACAGTAGCTACGACCGGAGGCTCGTCGCACATGGTAAATTGTCCTAAATTAGTGCGGCGGTAAATGGTGACCTGTTGTGAGGTTGGATTAATGACTCGAAATGGGATTGTTGTGTTTTCAGATATTTGCACTATTGCTGCTGCATCGCAAAGGCTATATCGATCTGCTAACATGGGATTAGATTCTACGAGACCCATTAAATTGCAGTTAAAAAACGAATTTGGCTGCATGTCTAGCTTTGCTGGGATTACTGATTCCGAAAATGGCGGCAAAATACAGGTCATGTATGCATGAACCGAACTTGAAAATGAAGCCTCTTGAAAAGGCAGCGGAGTGTCCGTTGGAGGTGGCGTTCGCAAAATGCATGTGTCAAGGTTCATCACAGATTGGTAGTGGGACAAAAAGTCTGCCCCAAGGATCGCATCATAATTTAGACGTTCAATGATGTGAGCGTAGAAAGGGTACACATTTTCCTCAAACTGAACTTGTATAAGTGCGAGACCGTCCACTAAAATGCTTTCTCCGCTTACTGTTCCAATAGAACTCACCCTGGTTGCCTTTGGGGGGTGCTTAGTGAGGTCAGGCACACGTTTAAATAATGCCGAACTTATGGGAGTGAATGCTGCGCCAGTGTCACAGAGGAATGACACAGGAACATTGTTTACCTTATTTGGGATAAAAGGACAGTTGTTATAAGTCTGAAATTTAACCTTAATATTAGATAACGTTTTAGACGGTTTGGGGTTGTCACTAGTGCTGGAGTCAGGAACTGGATATACAAGTCCTTCTAAATCAGTGTTTAAGACAGTTTTGTAATTACAGGTATCAAGTTTCGCATCGCTATTATCAAATAAGTCAACCAGATTATCACAGACTGGTACTTTTGCTACATCGTGCAATTTATTACATTTCTGAAAACCAAAATCAAGGTTTTGTGGAACTGGAATATAAACATCTGGTGACGCGGTCACCTCACAACTATTCGCTCTTTCTTCGTCTATTAATTGTTCATTTGTTTTATGCGTTTCACAATGTTCATTCATGCGGTTTACGGAAACAATATCTTGGTACGGTACATCGCTACTTTTGTCTGCGCTCAAACTAAAATCAATATCTGATAAATCAGGGTGTATTTTAACAAATTCTGAGCTTTCTTCACGAACAGGTTCCTCCAAAATCTCTTCATCACTATCTATTTCAAGTAAGGTATCAACTGGAACAACATGCGTATTCTTAATATTAACATTATCTTTATTAACAGTTTGGATTTTGGAACATTTTGATTCACTAAGTTTATTTACAAAATATGCTTCCTTATCGTCCCGTAATATGGAAGTGTTAATTAGTTTCCCGAGTTCTGTTGAAATGGATTGTTACCTCTGGGGGCCTGTTGCGGAAAAAATGGGCGCGCATTTCTACTGAGACTTGAGTTTTGATGCTGATGACTAGAAAAAGTTGGATGTTGCGAGGTGATACAGTTGCGAGCTATGTGGCCAATTTTATCGCATTTGTTGCATATAGGTAAACCATCTGTTGTACGACGATTACGTGTTGAAGGTACACTCCGAATTTGCTTGTCCATGCATGTGTGTCTTAAAACGTGTTTGGCGCCGTACTTCGTCCCGAACTAATTGGGCAATATCTGAGTCGCGCCTTGAGCCAGGTGTTTGTTTGCGCCATTCGTTTTGATAACTGCTGTTCCGTGGGTAACCAGAGAAATTTGGGCCGGTAGGCACACTATAAGCGGCTGCCTGTTGTGCTTGCTCCTGCTGCGCATTTGCCAGCGTCTCTAAACTTTTTACCATTGATTGCAGTTGGTTTTCGAGCTTTTGCTACCTTGTTTTAGGTGTACTAATTGAGACAGCTTCCTTCAAGGTTGCTAAATTTTCCGCCTCAGCTAGAGATTTGGGTTGCCCAAGTATAATATGAGCTTTTAATTCGTCGCGAAGACCTTGGATAAAATAATGCATGCCATCGCTATTATTTAAACCCAAGCGCTTATACAATCGCCGGATATCCGCGGCATAGCTCGTTAGCGGCTCTGTTGATTCCTGTTTTCTTGATGACAATTGCTGACGCAAAAGCCAGATCGCAGTTGGATTGTTGAACTGCGTCTTAAGAGCATCAGTTAAGCTTTTATACGATCTAATTTCATTTTTATCACTACTAGAATACCAAGAACTAGCATTACCGTGAAAATAAAGAGGTAAAGCGCGTAGACCGTTATTGCCATCCCACCCACAAAAATTTGCATATCTTTCAAAGTGATTTAAAAACGCTACAAAGTCATCAGTGGATTTGCCCTGAAAAGGTGTTGGCTGTAGTGCAGTGCCAATTAACGTGTAATGTATTCTGTGCACTTAGTGTGGCTAGTTGAGCCTGTTGTTTTTCATGTAACTGAAGCAAGTCGTCATAATTTTGTTTGCCTAGACGATGTGTTTCATCTAGGATAGCGTTGTTTGTTCAGTTGTCCGTACCGACTTTTCAATCACTTTTAACAGTTCAGACAAACTATTCGCAATCTCAGGATGTTCCATCAAACTCATATTCAGATCGCGTGCAAATGCTTTTGATGGACAATCAGACTGTATGTTGTCTGTAGCGCGACCGCGACTACGTGTAAAGCCGGTTTTCCACTACCGATAATTTTCGCGAGAAGTGACATTTTACTTTTGTTTGAGAGCTCTCAACTGCAACCATCTGGAACAAATTGCTAAAATACAAAGGAATAAATTCGCTTCGCGCGAAAAATATCCGCTAGTGGAAAACAAACATAACAGGACCGGTAAAAGACACAATGAATTTTTTTGTGATTGTGGCAGAAAGTGCAAATTACTAAGTAATTATTACGACGAACACAACAGCTAGTAAACATAAAACACACCATAAATAATTAACGGACATGTACAGGGTGTCCCAAAAAAAAGCAACCACTTAAATATGCAGAACATTAATACAGCTCTAAAGCGCAATAGATAAGCACCTCTGGGAATTGAAAATGGCTCTTAATCCTTCATTTACAATGCTAAAAGTCATTTTAGCTGAACTACAGGGTGTATAAAAAAAAGGAGACCTTTAGAAATCAAGCTATTGTTAAAATTTGAATGCCTTTTCAATTGCATTTGCTCATATGCTGAACCGTAGTGCGTGAAATATTGATGGCATGCATGCATACATTAGAAAATGAATTGACGTTTGTACACAAGATTGTCTGCTCCTAGGAATTTGAAAATAACTTTAATAGCATAAGGAAAAATAACGACCCAAAAATATTCAAATGACTAAGCACACTACCAGAACAAAAATGGTTCAACTGACTTCGGAGCAAAGAGTTTTTGTAGTCTTAACTTATACCCAGCCAGCCGCGGCATCAGAAAAGCAGTTCGCGATATGCACAAGCGTACGGTAGTTTGTGTTGAGAGAAATTGAGGCCACGTTGAAGGACATGGTCCATGACATTCAGTTCTTTTGATGTTCAATTTTATCAGTAATTTTCAATCCGGATCGAAATGTCAAGTGAATCTGTGTCAGATCAAGTTGTAATTCATTCCTGACTCATGTAAACATTTTAACAGGCAGAGTTCGTAAAATGAGATGCTGAGCCATTCCGGATTCAAAGTCAATTCTAACTCATGTGAACAGCCCTAATGCTCGCACGCAGTGTTAAAAATTAATGAACAAATGATTTGTTCGTGTTTTGAAGGAACAGCTAAAGCAATTTACCACGCATACTGTTATCGCTTTTGTGCTTAGTCGTTTGTGCTTAGTCATTTGAATATTTTTGGGTCATTATTTTTCCTTATGCTATTAAAGTTATTTTCAAATTCCCAGGAGCAGACAATCTTGTGTACAAACGTCAATTCATTTTCTAAAGGTATGCATGCATGCCATCAATATTTCACGCACTACGGTTTAGCATATGTGCATGCAAATGCAATTGAAAAAGCATTCAAATTTTAACAATAGCTTGATTTCTAAAGGTCTCCTTTTTTTGATACACCCTGTATGGTGCAAACCCGAACAATATTAAAATTCTTGCATATTTAAGTGGTTACGGTTTTTTTGGGACACCCTGTGTACGCAAATAGAATTGATGTACAATATAGGAAGGTAAATTGACACGACAAGTGGTTCTTTGTCTTTTCCGTGCTATTGTAATTTGAGTATAACAAAGTCGCACCTGTTTTGTTTTTTTTCTTAGTTTTTTGTGGGTAGCCGCTGCGCATGCGCGGCTAACCACTATGTTGTACACTGAAATTTGTCCGGTTTCTTGTCACGGAAGTGCAATGACGTAGAAAAATTAAACTTAAATAACTTCCGCCACATCTTCCGCTTGAGTCAGGCTGACTGGCTGGGCTTCTTTGGCTCTTCGCCATTTCGCCTATGACCTCGCTTATTGGTGACGACTTACCACGAATGTTCTTTCTACACAGATACATCGCAGGAACACCCCGAATATATAGTAACAAGACGCCTATTCTGGCGGTAACTGCGTCGCGTCAATCGTTGCATGCAACTGTGCCCCATTCCTTGTCAATATTTATTCCTTTAGAAAAATGTTTCTTTCTTAGGGTTACTAGTAAATAGAGCACTTCGTACAGAATATAGGGGTAAAACTGCATTATTCGTGCTAGACAGATGTAGCTAACGATATACGTGAATAAGGCTAAGTTTAGAATCATGTACTCTAGGAATCTGTTTGTACTGAAATTCAATAGGATCGGTCTGACCGTTTTTACCCTTGAAAGGAAGGTGCGGTTTGATTGAAAAATGGCATAGAATGGCATACAAGGCTTTCATAGCATACAAGGCTTTCATGATTCATGTGATCGTTGTCTGTAAACCCGTTTTAGTGTAGGTTTACCACGATCAGTGTGTGCATATCAAACATCAACATATCAAATATCATATATCAACAGTATGTAGAGTGGGCATATCAAACAAGACAAGACGAGAATCCAGCATTATGATTACCTGTACGTATTTTTTCGAACGACAGACGTCTAGATTTCCTGCGCTATGGGCCATGCACAGCGACTCGTGTACGTGTTATTTTATATGACGTGTATGGTGCATGCAGTTTCCTGCTTTTGGTTCGCACGACCGGAGTTCGAATCCCGGCGACAACAAACTTTTTCAATTTTTGTTGCAGTAAAATATTTCTTTTGTGGGGGTTGGTTACTAGGCTTAGGTTACTATTTGAAGTGTGTTTAGCACGAAAATATTTCGATACAAAATCAGACGAGTTCAAAATACGAGTTTCTTAGTTGGCCTGCGCGGCCAGGAAGACCGGGTCGAAAACGTAAAAAACACGAAAAAAAAATAAAAAAAACAAAACACCGACGGCAATTTTAGACTGCGTTCGCGCAGTGCGCGACGCAGTAATAATATATAGATTGTGTAATAAATCGACTTCGTTATAACTGTATTCAACCAGCTAACTATAGCGCGTTTATTCCATTGTCTATGGCATTAGAACTAAGACTAGAAAATAATATTTTATTGCATCAGTTGATAATTACTCGCAACTATAGAAGCTTTATTGCAGTTAATAATGTTTTACAGGCTACCCACATGTACGCATTGCGTACCTATTTTTTTCTCTTATAGCTGTTGTCTTTATCGCTATTGTCTTTATCGCTGTTGTTTCTTATATTCTGCTTGTCTTTTATGTTCTGGCTATATCATGATCAGCGGCGCCCGCATGCTCCACCAATGTTAAAACAACCCCTTTTTGTATTCTTCTTTTCTCCTTGCGGGATCGCCGGGGCTGTTAGAGGGACAACTTTCCATGACAATGAAACAGCGTAGTTTGGTTTTGTGCTTTATTTTATTATATCACAAGTGACTCAGTCGTTCGTGCATGTGCGCCGACAGTGTGTGGCTATGTGTCTCTGTCACAATGTCTCATGTTGCCTATATTGTGCTACCCGTGGTGCTAAACTTTAGTGCGCGTGCATGTGCAATCCCCGTGTTAATCACGTGCATCTATTTATGATAATATCCCTTTCACACTATATATAGTTGAATCAGAAATACAGCGGGACATGTCGCAGTGCTCGGAAGCTTTCGTCCAATTGGATAATGCTTTTCTATGCTTTTTAAAGAACGAAGCTATGCTATTGGTTGAAACAGAAATGTATTAGTTCAGCCAATGATAAATCATTCTTGCGAGGAGCTCCGGCACTACCCAACACATGCAACCGATGTGTACGTCTTGTATAGCAGATATCGGTTTTTGAAAAGAAATTATTATACAGTTATCGCGTCTGAAAGAACAACCAAGCCAACTAAGGTAGGATTTTTTTCTATACTAGAATTATTGGCTGTTCAATTTCATTTTCTAATCAAAAACGGTTCCTTTTAGTCTGTATAATATGCATGATATATTCTATTGCTGACGATAATTGCATTTCCTAGTAAGTGGAAGTATATGAATTCTTTTATCAATGGATTGTATTGATTTGAGGATAAATAAGAAGTTATATATGGGGTTGATTATATATATTAATTTAATGCATGCATGCATGCATCAGTGCAGTTATATTTCGCGATACATTTATGCATGCGTTGGGTAAAGTATAATTGTTCTGACGCAACTTCTCATGGTTTTTTTTTAATCGCTTCGTTTGCGGTATGCTTCGGTAGATTTGGCAGATTCGAACAACAATAACATTTCGATTTACAGTCAATTCCCGTTTAATTCATTTTGCTGTGGCAGTTATAATTTATTGCTAATGGCCGTTTTCACACGCATAATGCGTCTTCAATATTTTTTGTCTAGTATAAAGGCGGGACAACTAATCAGACGAATAAGTCGATGGAAACACGCGTGAATAGATTACATTAGATTTCTAGTTTATTTTATCACTGTCTCATTTTCCAGAATTATTCGTCTATGTGCCGTCTTCACACGGGCAGACGCATTGTCCGTCTATACGAACTATCGTTGCATGGTTATGTGTCTTGATACGTAAAACTGAACATTAATCGTCTGGAGTCTGGACGTATTATGCGTCTGTTGTCCGTCTTTATACTGAAGACGAATAACCTGAGAAGACGCATTATACGTTGCTAGTGTGAAAACGGCCAATATTTGGGACTGGCGATAGCTAGGAACTTTCCCGTCATATTTATAATCAGTTATACATTTTCTGGAAAAAAGGTTGACATTTTGTAATTTCAGTCCAGGACATTGAATTTACCTCCGACGAGGCTTCGCTATAGATTTTATCACCTCCGTTGTCCTAAACGCAGTTAATATTTGTTACGGAAAGGGCTTGCTGTCGGATAACTTGAGAGACTGCAGTGTAAAGGCTGCTTTCCACTTGCACATTTTTTATACGCACGTACACGTACGGAAAATTTTAAATGCTTTTAAATTTTTATTATGTAACATCTAGGTCAACTAATGCATACTAAAATATGCTGAAAACTAAGTTCCTTCGATTTATTCACTTAATTTTTTCAAAGGTAACATGTACAAGGATTTAGACTTTTACGTGCGTGTATACGTGCGTATGAAAAACGCGTAAGTGGAAAACAGCCTTAAATCCTTGTACATGCTACCTTTGAAAAAACCAAGTAAATAAATCGAAGGAACTTAGTTTTCTGCATATTTTAGTATGCATTAGTTGACCTAGATGTTAAATAATAAAAATTTAAAAGCATCTAAAATTTTCCGTACGTGTACGTGCGTATAAAAAACGTGCAAGTGGAAAGCAGCCTTAAGTGTCATATATTTGCGCCGTATTTCATGCGTATATATTTGTGAGGAGTTTAGCAGCATATCCACCTGTATATATATTTCGTTTGCTTACTCGAATTTAGGTTCGAAACTTTATAAAATGTAATGTTGAACGATGCTGTGCGTCTCTTTAAAAAATTGACGAAACATTTCGAACACTGACAATTCAAGGTTTAAGCAAAGCTTAGCTAACAAAGCGACGTTTTATGTTTCTCGCAAGTGATGGACTTTTGAGACCGAGTCTCCGACCAGACTGAAACGGTATAATATGAACTTGTCTATCCTTGTGAGAGAAGAAAATTACTTTCTAAACAAATGCTTGATCGATTTATGTTGGTCTGACTACATCACGGGCATTCTTTGAGAGCGCCCGCAGTATCTTTGTAACGCGGATATATTTGAATACCTGAGAGTACTTGATATAAAACGGTATTATGAACTAAGGGTTGACAGGGGCATTTGGGTTATTTAAAGCTCTAGATTTGGGGCCGGTTGTTCAAAAGTAGGTTAACGCTAATCCAGGGTTAAACGTGCTTAACCCAGGGTTAAATTTTTAATTTTTGTATCTGCGCTAGCGCAGATATAATGTTATCGTGTTGTTAGCTGTTAACCGTAACCTTTAGCCAATCAGAGCGCTCCAAATCTTTGTCCGAGTGCATGCCGAAAGCTGTCGAGAGCTTCCGATTAATGCGTGTAAAACAAGATGGCGAATGTTAAAAGCATGGACATAAGCGATTTTAAACAACCAACACAAAATACAATCTTTTCTTCCATAATATGAATCACTGATATGAATGTAAGGCCATATTTCTGACTATGATGCCTTCTGCTAATATGGGTTTTCATGTTATACCGTGGAAGTACAACAACTGACTGGCAAGATATAAGAAATATTGTATTATTTGTATACAAACAAGAAAAGAACTTTGCATATACAGTTATCATAATTCATATAGATTGATCTAATCAGTGGCATACAATTTACTGTACAAAACAGAAGCTATTGATGCCTTCTGCTGGTATTGGCTTTCAAGTAAAATGGCAGTCTTATATACAGCTGCAGTAATCAAACCACACAATATATGATTTATGCATTGAAGTGGAGTTGAATATTACATCTGACTTTTAATCTTCTAAACATTTTGTGGTGATGTATGTGGGCTTTGGTTTGCAACGTCTTCACTACAAATGGGGATTTCTGGAATAGCTGATCCATGTTGCTCAAGAGTGGACATTGACAGGTGTCCATAAACAACATTAGTATTAAATAAAGTTGTGTGCAAATATGGATTCCATCAACAATTTTTCCTGTCAGGATTTATCCATATTATGTTGATTATAAATAATGGACAATTACCTCCTATCCCCATTGACATCTTAATTTATATATTGACAATTAAATAAAAAACCAAGGAACTCTTGTTACAGTTGCTGGATTTTATATCGGTTATTCACTTTTTCTATTGCATATGAAAATTTAGTCAATACCAGTTCCAGTCAGTACATTCTTTAGTACAATAGTACTAAAGAATTTTTTAAATTTTATAAAATATATATCATAAAACATTTTTTAAATGTACATACTTTAATCATGCTGATCAATGTTATTAAGAATATATTCTCTGAAAGTATTTTATAAATCATTTGTTTGCTTTGCTTATTGTCGGCAGTGCTAAAACTTTACCTAAATACCAATACTGTTACAGTTCATTAAAAAACCCAACATTGAAGCAAGTAAGATAAAACAAGTTTTTCATAACCATTACTACATTTCATCTTGCGCAGATACATGTACGCTTAGCGTGCCTCTCGTTTAACATAATTTTTCATCGTAATCGAAATGTTTGTTTTGGATGCCATTCTATCAGGTATCTTAGCTAATCATTGTATTTCAATCTTCAACTGAATCTCGATTCTCTTGATTGGCAATAGTCATGCTTTCTGAATTTAATAATCAAACATTGCTCGAAATACTAAAATCGATTGTTTATCATTTGCTTGAAATTTTTTTACATCGATTAACATAGAAAATGGCCTTTCATTTCGAGAATATTTCCCGCAATATTTTAAAAAGGACAAAGTTCCCGGAATTGCTATAAATGTTTGCTGACCGGAAAGATTGCTAATAGCATTTATCCGCATTACAAAGTTACTGCGGGCGCTCTCAAAGAACGCACGTGATGTAGTCAGACCCAATTTATGTAGTGTGTGTTTGGCGTTTGTTGTAATATTTTGTTATATTCGATAAACAATGTTACTGGCTTCCGAACTTTTCCGAATGACTCCGAGGTATCCGCGATAACGAATTAAGGTGTTAAGGGGTAATAAATTAATTAGTAAATTAAGGTGTAATATTGTAGTTATGGTTCTCGACGCAGCAGAAGCGAAATTAGCGCGTATATCCGCAAAACGCGTGTTTAACCGAGACGTTAAAAAGATAACAGATTCAATTGAAGTGAAAGATACCCATACGCTGGTTGAGAGTCGTTTCAACGATCTGAAGCGGCACTGGGATGATGTGCAAGAGAAACATGAACATTGCATATATAAAGCAACTTAGTATGCTTGCATGGCGCGCGCTTGAAACGTTTGAGTTTTCCTTTGTACATGCAGTTTAAGTGTGTTACCAAGGCAATGTCATGAAAACGTGTTTAATACTATTTCTGCGCCATCACTTTTAAAAACGTGTCCAAGTAGGCTTTAAGAAATATTAAGTTGGCGATATATCAGTAACTCAAAAATACACCTGTTCTATAAAACTTGGTCTGTAGTTTTTGAGGAAAAATAATTCTATTCCTCGAAAAGAAACTAAACGCTGACCCTGACAAAGTAGGATGTTTTGGAACTTTTCGTAGCAGAAATTTGGCTTGTTTTGGTCTACTATAACGAAGACGCTTTTAAGACGAAATTTTATAATTAATATATATAACTTCTCCCGTTCAAACCGTCGCACACGCTATGCATATAAAATAGCGCCTGGCATGAGAAGGGTTGAAGTTTGATCGTTTCGATCTAATGCACTTTGAAAGTGTACATTCATGCAGATATTTGATAGAGTAGGCATAATAAAACGCCTTATTATTACACTTTTGGTAACATGACGTGTGCCAGAAAAAGTCCTCGCACCGCAACTGACGTTAAGAACACAAGAAGCATGAAGTATTGTGAACCGCGCTGAAAGACATCCATGCAGCAAATACAGAATGAGTTAAATAGGCACCGCTGTTGACCCTTTAAAACTGTCGCATACGAATAATAACAATCCATGACATGAGAAGGGGGTGTTATTGAGTTTTTGAAAGAAGGCATCTGCCACTGGAGTTTCGTGTATAATAGTTCCGCAGAATTGCAGCTGTATGTCATTAATTTTGTCAACCGTAAAATTTGACACTTGTTGTATTTTTGTTCAAATACTCTGTCTAATTTTCTAGTGAAATAAACAGAAATTATACTGAAATGGTTTTCGTTACAACCAAAATTTTGTTTGCCTTGACACTCTTGATATATTTTGGTGGGATTCTGAACAGTTGCAATGAAGATATTCCCATTTGTGACAATCAATTAAAACAACTGAAAGAGGACGTGAAAAACTGGGAAAAGAGATGTGTGAATGAAACTCTGGGAAACCTGGATGAAATTGAGCGCCATTTTATTGAAAGTCAACGATCTCGCAATGAAACCCTGCGATATTTCAATGAACGTCGACGTGAGAATAATTCCAATTTTTGCACGGAAGAAAAAGTATATCTCCAGGAGAGAATGCGAATGCACTCAGAGATATGCTTCTATGACGGTAAGCTAATCTATTTAATGATTTTGGTATTATATGTGTATGATATTAATGAAAGACAATATAAGATGTCAATAGAAGACGGGCTATAACTTCAATAGAAGTCGGGCTAACTTCAATAGAGGCCGGGCTATATAACTTCAATAGAAGATGGGCTAACTTCAATAGAAGACGGGCTAACTTCAATAGAAGATGTGCTAACTTCGATAGAAGATGGGCTAACTTCAATAGAAGATGGGCTAACTTCAATAGAAGACGGCTAACTTCAATAGAAGCCAGGTTAACTTTAATAGAAGATGGGCTAACTTCAACACAAGATGGGCTAACTTCAATAGAAGACCGGCTAACTTCAATAGAAGATGGGCTAACTTCAAAAGAAGCCAGGTTAACTTGAATAGAAGATGGGCTAATTTCAATAGAAGACGGGCTAACTTCAACAGAATCTGTGCTATGCCAACAGAAGATGGGCTAACTTTAATAGACTGAGTCGGGCTAACTTCAATAGAAGATGGGCTAACTTCAATAGAAGCCAGGTTAACTTTAATAGAAGATGGGCTAACTTCAACACAAGATGGGCTAACTTCAATAGAAGACCGGCTAACTTCAATAGAAGATGGGCTAACTTCAAAAGAAGCCAGGTTAACTTGAATAGAAGATGGGCTAATTTCAATAGAAGACGGGCTAACTTCAACAGAATCTGTGCTATGCCAGATTCTATTCCATTCTTTTTTTCTAGGACCTTATCCTGAGGAATATATGTTCTTGGTGAACGGGACTGCAATCATGGTTCTTGATATATTAACACTCGATAGAAGAGTAATCGTAAATGGAAAACGTGACATATGTACACTGGACATTGACATGAAGAATAGGAAAATATATTTTGGGGAATACGATAAAGAGATTCGTCGGGCAAATTATGACGGCACTTATGAAGAAATCATTGTGAAGGATGCTAACACACGTGGTTTAACAAATGATTGGATAGGACGTCGTCTATTCTGGGCTTCCTGGGGGAGCAGGTCCATTTACGTGGCAGCTTTGGACGGTAAAGACAAAAGATTGCTGATTGATACTCTCATGCCTGAGGTTATAGCAATTGACCCCATGGAAGGGTGAGTGTTTCATGAATTGAGACGTAATTGCGACAAGACCTGATTATTAGGTTCAATTTAAGAAAAGGATTATCCTTAAAAAGTCAGATTTTTAAGAAAGTTTTTCGCAATTTAGGTAACCATGCATGTTATTCAAATTTTGGGGATAAGTAACCATATTACTCAGTTTTTTCGATTTATTTTTGTCATGAATTCGTTCTTCTTGATTATTGTTTAAATTTAATGACTTTTCAGATGCTTTTTCTGTTGATTTTATAGATGTTATAATGTTGAGTGTCTACATTCAACACTCCCACTCACTCCTTTAAGTCCAAAGCTTGCTCGAAAACATTCAAAGGCCTACTCCGGGTCCTAAAGTTGCCTAAAGTCGCTGATACTTAGTGCAACTTAATGCAATTTAAGGCGACTTTAGGCGACTTAAGGAAATTTGTGCAAAAATGAGTGTCGACTTAAGGCGACTTTAGGCAACTTAAGGCGACTTTAAGCAACTTAAGGTGACTTTAGGCAACTTAAAGCAACTTTTAAAGGGATTTTACATACGAAAATAGCATGCATTCCTGCATTTTCTTAACTCTACTTCATATAGCAGTTCATCATCAAATATAGGCATTATTATGCACCAGACTTTTTAATCCATCAATAGGTATTGATTTAAAAAACTTTCAAAGCTTTAGCTACAATATAAATACAGTTTAATTATGGTTCCGCTATAGTCTATATTTTATTGTTTAGCTTTCATAAGCTATCATAAGCCACATCTTAACTTCTGAATTTTGAGATTTCAAAGTCAATTAACATAAAAATCATAGTTTAGCAAAATCAATTCATACGTAGCATCGCAGAAGGTTGCAACTGCAGTAAGTACAAATGTTTCTCTCAAATGTTTCATGCAGTCTTGTAATGTTACAGCAAATGATGCAATCTCACCCAACTTGAGAGATTCATCCAACTTGCTTTTCTTCGTTTGTATTAAACTAATTTGACCTCCAAATTTTGTGCCAGAAACAAAAGTGGTTTATCTTTATTTTAACATTGTGATTAAAATTAACATTAACATCTTTCCAGGACCTCTTTTTTAGCGAATGCTTGTTTAATTTGAGGTTTAAGCTACGATGGCAACTGTTGTCCATACACTGTAAAAAATGAATGGTTGAAACAACAAAAAAAAAAGGTTCTCCTGGATGCAACCAGGACAACCAATTAAAATTAGGTTATTTTTTTACCAAATTCATTTTGGTTAAAATTACCAATATTAATATTGGTTGAATCTACCAATATTTAATAGGTTGATGTAACCTATATTGAATTTGGTTAATGTAACCAATGTGCAATGGTTTTTTTGACCAATTATTTCAACCAATTAAAGATTGGTTAAATTATCCTGAAATTCAGAGCACTTCAAATCAAATTTTGTCAAAACACACATATATATTATAGAAGATCTAATATAATAAATAAATTATCCTAATGGTTATTTGCATACATATATACAAATTACTACATTCAAACACTTATCTTACTAGGATTCATCTATCTATACTTAAGTCATTTCCAGGTTCTCAAAGCTGCGGTAAAAAGTTTTTTTAACTCCAATTGGAATGTTCGTTTTTCCGTCTGTTTGTAGTAATATCTGGTCCAGAAGAAGGAACACATTCTTTGTCTACCCACCTCCATCTTTAGGGTTCTCTGCGTTGGATACATACAATGCAGTCAGCAAACACACAACAGCATTTAAGATGGAAAACTGCTTAAACTTTATTGCTACCATGCCTTCAGCCAAAAGGTCTAGTGAATGGATGTCACCAAGAGATCCAGTTAATAGCAACTTCGGGAATGTTCTTTTTTTACAATGGTCTAAATTTCAACACCACTGTCATCCTAAAATAAAATTTAAAAATTATAAAACTTTATATTCCTAAGCTTGGAAATAAAACATTTAAATATGGGAAAAATCCTGGGACACAAAAGAGCAAGACCCTACACTTGACAAGCAGCCACTTGAGCACATTTTTAGTTCTTATGGAGTAACTCTTGAACTATAGTTTAATATTTACAGGGACAATTTCCCAAAATAATTGTCCAGATCTTTCTCTGCCTCAACTGATGCAGCGGGGCAGTGTAGATGCAATGGTTTTCAATTTCTATTAAATAAGTTTGATTACAAGATTCAGCAGGCAACATAATAAATGTGATTTGCATAGTTCAACATTGTATATTATATATATATATATCTGTAGATACCTTTTTCTAGTTCGTGACAATCTCTAATAGACCAATAATGTGTTGGACATCTTTGTTCTTGTTCTTCTCCAGAGCAGCCAGCATTGATGGCTTCTTTGAATCAATGTTTGGGCATCTTAAACATGTGCATCGAAATGATGCTCTACACACAGAAAAAGTAAAAGTCAACAATTAGCTAAACCAAGATATGTATATAAGATATATTAACTTCCACAAATAGTTACTAACAATTACTACTTACCACATATACTCTTAACTTTCTCTGGGTCGAGTTGGGGTTTTGCATCCTTTTCTTTAAAGACATTTGAAAGTTTCCCAGGGATGGAATGAGAGCAAAGTTGTTCTTGCATCCTCGACATGCCCATAATTGCATAAACCAAATTTTGACCTTTGGTTAATATGTTTGGATATAAGAAAATCTGTAAATTTTAACAGTAAATATGAAATTTAAACATTTGACACCTTATTCATTCTTAGCATGATGCCATGATATAGCTATAGAATTTATAAATGTACTGCAAAAGCATTGACAGAAATAGTTGTAATGGCCCTATTTATAATGATATAAATAAAAGGTATATTATATTATCTATATGATTCACCAGAAGTAGGATTTGCAGTTGTTGAGTTTTGACAGCATAAATACAATAATACTTGCCATTTCTGATTCAGCATCAGAATTTGAGGATTTCTGATTCAGCATCAGTCACAAGAATCTTGCACTTGTAAAGGTGATCTTGAAGCCTTGATGGAGTGAATAAAGTAATCTTTTAAATTACTCAGTGCATGGTTATATATAGAGGGCATTTCATATTTAATTAATACTAGTAGGCATGTGACAGCTAGACAAAGTTTTGAAAAAGTGTCCAGCAGCCATACAAATTAAGTCTGATCTGAAAAAATAGTCAATATTTTAAATATAAACATATACTATATACAAACACACTCACCACTGAATTATAATACTTTAGCTGTACACATGTTGTTGTTGAAATTGTAGATAGTTGAATGGAACCTTTGATTATTTTCTTATCAACTTTAGAAATTCCACATGGCCATGACACAATTACTTCTTCCTCGCGATCACAGTCACTATTCACAAATAATCCGGATCTCCTCGCATATTAATCCAGCGTGTTTCACCAATTTCGCATGACTACTCATTGACAAATTCAAATAACGCGTATTTTATGTTAAAATACGAAAGAAAAACTCACTAAATTCTACTATAAAACCTTGAACCGATGACAAAGAGTCAAAGACGCGCTCAAAATTTGAAAATAAAGCGTGTCGGCACAGATTAACACCCAGATGTCTCACTTCTGACTCAAAAGCGTAAGCGATTCGTCACTGCGCATCGCTTTCTGCGCACGCTTAGCAAGTGACTAGAGGCATTCACCCCCCCGAAATAAAATTTCAAAATGGAGACGAAATGAATTGAAGTGAAAACCTGCACGATCAGTGGCGTAGCCAGCATCGATAATTGGGGGGGCCCATATTCATACATTCATGTAAACAGACTGTAAAGACAATTGATTTAAAAAGAAATTAATCCTGCGTATCACGAATATATGAATATGGGCCCCCCCAATTATCGTTCTGGCTACGCCACTGTGCACGATGTGTCAAATGAGTCGGAATATATGTACATTTATTGATTTGTACAGGAAGTTCCATTCAATGTAAAGATATTCAAACACTTTTTAAAAGAAATATGTTTGAAATTATGGAGATTTCTACTGCTTATAATTTTCCGCTCCTACGACAATCGAAAAAAGATAAAACACTCGAACAATATTGAAAACGAGGTACTCTAAACTCACTTTTCCAAAGCGGGTATAGATGATGATGGATTCAGACACAAACTTAACTACACAGTCGCCTTTTCTAGCAAATGAGAGGAGGTTTTTTTCCATGTATAAAATAGTTCGGCTCCATTTTGAAATTTCGGGGGGGTGAATGCCTCTAGTCACTTGCTGAGCAAGCGCTTACGCTTTTTTAATCAGAAGTGAGACATCTGGTGGTAATCTGTGGTGTCGGTTATTATACAAGTCCCACATAACCTTGCGGTCCTTTTTGGGCAAAACGCCCGCCACCTAACCTGCGAACAGGTATATTATGAAAACAGTTTACAGATAAGTGTGAAATATGTGTGATTTGTCCTTACAAAACGAGTGATTTTTGCTGAGAATTTTAACTTTAAGATTTAATATTCTATAGGATTTGTAAATTCTATAGAATACGGCAATGGAATTCTATATAGCATAAGATCATAAGAAGTCCTATAGAATATTCTATAGCCATAGGATTTAGAATGTGCTATAGCATTCTAGCATATTCTATTGGATTCAATAGAACATAGAACCAGAGGTCAACAAATATACCCCATTGACCACAAAGATTAATTGGTCAATTTAACCAAATTTTATTTGTTGCTACTAAATATATTTGGTTGTTTTTACCAATATGAGCTTTCATATCCATTTTACCAATTTTTTATTGGTTATTTCTACCATTTTAATTTGGTTTTAACCAATTTAATTGGTTGAAACAACCATTTTATATGGTTGCAACCTTTTCTTTTGGTCATTTCAACCATTTAGTTTTTACAGTGCAGAACGTTGTAATATAATAGCGCCCAAAGCAAAGTTTGTAAAACAAAGAAGCTTCTTGCCCACTGAAGCATCCGAAATGATCTTCGCAGTTGACCTTGTTCGTTTGAAACCAAATAATTTTACCTTAAAATCAATCTCAAAACGCTTTTTCACCACTAAGCAATCACATCCAACATTACAGTTGGAAATGCCGACTTTATAATGTGATAACTCGGCAAAAATAGCCTCAAAGAACAACAACATCAAGACCATCCGAGCTACACGACTGCACGCCATGATGTGAGTGTCTAATGTGATTAGACGGTCAGACGACGTATTTTAGTTGATTTTCAGCCAAATGTGTGGCTGTTCTTCGCAATTTTAATTTAGCGATGCGGTTGCATGTAATGTTGCGATTATGCTCAATCCGGAAGGGGATAGTTATGAATTGCAAAAACAAATACATCAGATGAAAGATTATACTTTAAGCTTTCAAATGAAACCTTCTGCGTATTCATAGGGTAAATACTTGCTAAGATAACCTTGTGTAAACAGAACGTCCGGAAAATAGTAGAGTCCTCGAGTATTTCATAGAAATGTTACATCGTAACGTTTGCAGTATTTAGCTTCGATTGTATGCTTCAAATCTGATCGAAATATCGCGTGCATACTCTCACATCTCTCGCAAATCCGGGCTTCTTTGGTTTTTGCATATTAAATGCAAATGCGCTAGTATCAGTGCACTGCATGCAGGGCCGTAGCTAGACCACTTAATTGGGCGGGAGGTGTGTATTTATATATTCATGTTTATGTACCGTAGGAACAATAGCGTACAAAAGAAATCAGTCGGGCATAGGAGGAATATATGAATATACTCCCCCCCAATTAAGCATCTAGCTACGGACCTGATCAGTGGGTGTATCTGCCCCCGTCGTGCGAGGTATGACTTCCAGTCAAGTCCGCGTTTTGGGATGTTTTCCGTAACCGTCTCTACGTTGACTTTGTTATTCTCTTTTTGTTGCAATACCGCTTGAACTCAGATTGATTCTGTGGTAACCTTTCTTTCCTCTTTCTCTAGTGGTATTTTGCTGCTTCTGTCTCAATTCTCATACAAAACACCCTGGCATTGTCCTTATCCCAAGGTTCATCCTGTTTTAATTCAGAATCGTCCTTGGTTAGGATCGCAGTATATATAAATATATATATATATATATATATATATATATATATATATATATATATATATATTTATATATATAAATATATATATATATATATATATATATATATATATATATTGATATCTCTTTTGATAGCTCTTTTGAGGTTCAGAGCAATCAAATTTCAAAACTTTTGGCATGCCGCCAACCATAATTTCGCCTTGTTTAATATTTGGGACTTCCCCTCAACATCTTCCAGCTATCCCTCGATGGAACGGCATTGCTAGACAAGTTTTATGACAAATTGCAACGTATATGAAATGAGCCTTTATTCTCGATCGCGCTACCTGTGATCATTGCAGTCCCAAAGATATCTTCTTTCCGTGGTTTCCATAACTTATTTGCGCACGACTGTTCTCATAGGGGGATAGCAATGACAAAAGAGACAAAAAGAACTTTTGAAAAGATTGTATCATCCCTTCCTTCCTCGTAGTTGCATTTTGAAAGAAATTTCCGTTAATTGTTGAAAAGCTACATCTTTCTCACCTGATGCGTTTACTTTCAATTCAGGGTAATAATTAGGTAGATTTACGAATTATAATATCCTGACCGACCAAAAGCTTTGGCCAGTTTACTGATCAATAGCTTCGTCATTAATTTTAATATATATCATTAGCTTTTTTGGAAAATTGTTGTAAAACACACCCCTAATTAATGTCTTCATCACAGCCGCGAATATTAATCTGTTGCTTTTACCTCGAGGCTTAATGGTAACTCATTAAACCCATTAAAGTTTTGAATGAATGACGCTTTAGTCTCTTTTGGAGAATCACGTTTCTTTCGTCTGATTAAAAGTGTTTTTCTGATACTACGTATAGTATTTTTGCAATTGCGTGATTTAAACGTAACTGGGTTGTGATAATTGGGGGCGAGGGAGAGAATGTACTCTCGTATGTTCGTTTTGCCCGATAAATTTCCGGCTTTCTACGCAATTGCGATTTCGTATGCCAGTAAGGGAATATGCTCAATGGATTCACGTCTAAACCTTCCCAGTATGATGGAACTACTCCCGTCCAAACCAGACAAACATACATCGACTTTTTTATTCTCTTCAAACCGTAGTAAACGCCCAGAAACTAAATCCAATGGTAAAATTACTTCAGAATCTCTTCTAAACATTAAATAGGAATGTCTTTGTCCAGAACTGTTGTGTACTGCTGAAGAATAGGACAAGAATATGAGAGGAATATGATCATCCTAAATCTGTTGATGTTTTCCAAACAATATTGCCAGTCAGTGTATGGCGTAGTCATTCCGATTATGTACTTATTAATCATTTCTCCAGAAATTTTTTTTTCAGAGTCAATGAACACCAAAATATTAGCGTCAAAGTTTTTTTCCTAACACACCCTTTCGATAACTACGTCAGAATATTCATCGTTTTAAATTGGGAACCACCTTAAAAGAGACTCATTTTGAGTTTTACCCTGATGAGCCATGTCCAAAGATGCAAAACATTCTTCTTCAACACATGCATGAAAAATACCTCGCAAGAATGTATGACGCGAGTTTATTGCAACCAGATATTTTAGTAAGTAGTAGGGACCCCGAGGAGAACGTTTGACTCCGGCTCCCGCGCAGTTTCAAAATTTATTGGAGTCATTTTTTCTCTAAACATGCTATTTTGTATTTCTATTTTTTTATTACCTCTACAGTAAAATACGCGCATAATAACTCCATTCAGGGATATCCGATATTTCGTATAAATTTTATTCCAAATGAACATAACTGCATCGTAGCGCCTCCAAATTACGACAGTCTTCTTTATAGATACTATAAAACTATCTATTCATTTTGTATTAGCCAGAAATCACGGAAATGACACGACAGATGCCGTGTTAACTAATTTGTGTATCTGTTGAAACCCATTGCCGCACTACATTCAGCGCGTAAAAAACTGAATTAATTCAACTTTAAATTAGCTATAAGGTAGCTAGTTTCGTACATCTAATTGCTTTGGAGTAAAGGCTCGGTACGTGCACAAGGTCTTGTACTCATGGGACAGAACTGAAAGTAATAAAATTGGAATATATCAATTTGCTATAAATACTTGTGAGTTGTCATTTAATTAGTCGTTTTTAATAGCTATAACTTTAGCGTTTTACTGCTATGATTAGCACAGTTACTCAGATACTCTTAAAGGACATTGGCAGTCAAAATTTTTATCGTATATTTTAAAGGTTTTACCTCATCTAATAAAGGATACGATTTTTAGTTTATGAGTAATGTGAACCTAAATTCATCGAAAATGTGAAACTCGTCGGCCATTTTGAATCGATTTTTCAAAAAATTATCCCGCTCTCAAAGTTGCTGATTTGACGTCATTTGATGGGTTGCAACAACACAACACTATATTTTTGCAGTGTGTTTGTCCATGTTTGTTGCGTTTTACAAGATAGTTGTAGTTTTTTACGTTTGTTATGGAAGATATTCACGAAAACCAGCGAGGAGAGGTGTTGCCCTACCAATTTGAGCCAGAACCGGCTTCAGTAACTAGCGATAATAGCAACGAAAGCGATGCCGACGAAAGTAGTGATAGTGCTTCGTCTGAGGAAAATTTCGAGCAAGAATTTGAAAGAGCAAATGCCTGGCGCCTTCAAAATCTTA
Organism: Dendronephthya gigantea; assembly: GCF_004324835.1. NCBI lineage: Eukaryota > Metazoa > Cnidaria > Anthozoa > Malacalcyonacea > Nephtheidae > Dendronephthya > Dendronephthya gigantea. Next base: position 91,196 of record NW_021163024.1, on the reverse strand, counting down.
GTTGGTGTAAATGTGGGCATTGCGCATTATCAACTAAAGCTGTTGAGTGCTTTTGTTGTCATGAGAAAGCGCTGGAATATGACGAGTACGAAGTGCTTCTGGATCAAGCAAAGGCACAAGGTGAAACATGTTTGACAGCGCATCCGGAGTTTATAGACAATATGCTATCAGAGAGCGTCCTGAAGATAGATGTTTGTCAATATCTGGAAGAAAACTGGCCTCTAAATGATGGAGATTTGGAAAGAATGCACAAACTGTATAGATTAGTGGCATATCGCCGTTGTTCTCGCTGGATTTTCCAGATCTTGGGTAAAAGGAAACGAAGACCTTTTCCTTCTTGCGTGTATTCCAGCATTAGAGAACGCTTCGCTTCGTCTGATGGCATTTATACGCATTTTAAATATGCCAAAAAATCAAAACGGTAATTATATCTTTTTTCACTACGTTGAAAACTCATAAGTAAAGCTTGATGTGTAATGTTATGAACAATGCTTGCCTAATCTCAAAGATTATATGTAAAATTATGAATAATGCTTGTCTAATCTCAAAGATTGGGCGCATAAGTTAAAACACATTTTTTCACCATATGGTTCAAAGACTTCATCATTCAAAAGCTAAAAGCCTGTTTTTTAATATAAAATTCCCCCATTTATCTAATAACTAACCCACAATGGCTGAATAGCATGCCAAAGTTTGATTACAATTGACAGAAAGTCATAACAGAGGTTAAGTGATGTAACAAAAAATGTGTGTCTCATTCGCGATTTTTACATTTTTCCTCCTTACAATTGCATTTGTTGTCACACAGGACTTCCATTCCCCTACAGTTGCACTTTCTTGTTGCGCACATTCCTTTGCAATAGCATGGCTTAATCACCATTCTTTGTTGTTTACTTGTAGGTAGGGCTGGTGTACTGAATCTGGACTTTTTTTGGGCTACAACGTCATCTTTTAAAGGCCGCTCTTTTCCTGCTAAGTACTGGGACACAAGAGACTCTGGTTCAGCTGGGAGAATTTCCTTTGCATGAGCCTCTGCTTTTTTCATGGTTTGATACTTATTTCTCAAGTAGATAACTTGTCCAGTATCAGTTGTACGTATCCTGTAACATTAGATTTTTTAAAAGTTATATTGTGTTTTAAGTATATGTTTAAAGTATAAGGGTTCAACATTTTTTTAACTCACTAAGTTGCAAGAAAAGTAATATAGTAGGGTGAATTGATGATTAATAATGGTTAAACACTGGTCAAAAAAATGTTTGTAAACATGTATGAAGCGGGGGATATGGAGGGGCATAAATGCTTGTCCTTACCATAGGTGGGCTTTTCCTTTAAGGGTTTTGCAACAGCCTTTTCCCCTTTAAAAGCCTTTGGGTAAGCAATTGCCCATCGGAGCTTTCCTTCAGCCGTTTTTGCTTGTGGTCTGTTGCTGTTTTCATTAAAGTGCAAGTTTGAGCAGTACAACCTGTTAAAATAGTATTAAAAGGTCCTAAACTTTAAGATATTAACCTTATTAATATAGTCAGGTACCAATCAATGCTGAAAACCTACCTTGCACTTAATGAATGATACGAATGATAGGTGTTCTTTGATGCAAAGGTATTGTCCAAAGCATGTTTTGCCTCCAACCCAGAAGTCTGGTGGTACTGGGACAACTTTCGAATTGCTTTGACGAGTCGAGGTTTTGTTAGCATTTCCTCTAACTTTTTGAATGCAGCTGAACCTATAAGAGTCAAGTTTATTAATGAATAGTCAAAATTTTGATACCAGATGCATCTTGCATGAAATGTTGTGCATATATGCACTTTCCAGTTGAGTTTGAAAGACCTTAGTTTGTTTTATAGTTTCAGGACATTGGTTTATAAATGAATATAACTCAATAAAATTGGACATGATAAAGTGAAATGCATGCAATCATATCAAAAGTTCAAAACAACAATTAAAATTTCTCAGCATGCTGATAATAACAACAATTGTTTTCAAAGAAAAAAAGTTATAAAATTTTACTCAACCTTGCTTAAGCCATTCTCGTTCAATTGTGTCATGAAGGCATTCTTTAAAGATCTTATGGTTTTGATGTTGGTGAATGTTCACAATGTGATTCAGAATGCTGAGCCATTTTTCCTCCCTTTCATCTTCTGACTGACCAGTGGCACCAACCCAATAGATATGATTGATGATTGACTGTGAAAAAATCAAATATCAAGTTAATCACCTCTGTCAGTTTCCAATTCTTTTTGAAATCAATTTGTTGAGTTACCCCAATCCATGGTTTAATTGATTTAAATTTTTTCTTCTTGGCAACCTTCGTTAACTTCTTTTTCTCGCCTTAAAAATATTAATGTGCATCTAGAGTCCCTGCATTCAAACAATATCCAGCCATGCCATAAAAATATTGCCATACCTTTTGCTACATGCCAGACGTCATAGGAATGTTCTATTTCTGGTTTCTCATTTTCCATGAATGCAGAAACTTGAGTATGACGATCTGTTACCAACTTAGTCACCTCAACCTGGTTGTCCTCCAAGCATTTCAATTGCCTCTTTAAAGATTCAAGCTCCATGGCATTTGAATTTTTAACCTCTGTAGACTGTTAAAAAATATAAAACATCACACAATAAATATTATGTATACGTACAGAGAATATGGCCGTTTTTACACTAGAGACGTATATCCGCATGATGCGTCCAGACACAATTATTTTAATGTGCAGGTTAGCTTCCTATTACCTGAGTTATTATTACCTTATCATTATCAGTTTCAAATACGCGCACCTTGATTGGTGCAATTATTTGTCCATGTTTGTTATTTTTGGTTTTTTACTTTTATATTACCTTAATAATCTGTGTGTCCAAGATCAGATTTCTTTTCATTTCCAACGTACTTCCCGATCCAAATAGGCCAGTGTGTCCAGGACTGTCAACACGCATATCAGACGCAATTACAATGGGTTCTTCTATTTCTTGCAGCCTCGCGGATTGCTCAGCTTACCAAACCTCGTAGACAGCTGGGATCGCATAAATCTTTAGGATATACGACATTTCCCTTCGCTTCACATTAGGAATGTTCAACGCTTTAAAGAGTCGAAGAACCTTTGATGACTCCATGCCTGTCGCAATTATGCTAGACGCCAACAGCAGATGAAATGCCGGCATCTTGAACAATGAAGGACCAGTTGTCCACTCGAAGTTATATTCACTTTCCAAAGTACACGACACGCAAATTTTACATAATGAGCCAATTTTGTTTTCAACCATCACCGTACATTTTGAACCACACTGAATACATTTTCCGCACAGTTCGAGTATTGCTTCTTCGTAGACAACAAACTTCATCTGGGCTTGTGGGGGTTTCCCTTCTGTAAGAACGACATTATCCAAATCGTCGTCATCGCTGCTCTCTTCGACTTCGGTGCCCGTAGATGATGCCTCGCCTGGATCAAACTCGATATCTTTTTCGACTTGTTCACACGGCGAATCATCGCTAGAACTGTGTTCCACCTCGACTTCTGTGGTTGCTTCTTGCTCTGCCTCTGGTATTACGTTTTTCGTGATATTGCAGGACGTTTCCTCCGTGCTTGATATTGGTACACTTGTGTCTGTAACCATCTGCGTTGCCACTGGGACTAGGGTTGTTGGTTGAAAGAAAGTGGAGGTCGCCTTTACAATTGTCTGGGTCTTGACTGTTCTTTTCCCGTGTTTTTGCGACGTTTGTGTCCACTTTTCTTTGGTGAAGGGTCGAGCCGCAGAAAGCATCTCCGTGCCAAATGTCTGTGACGTGCTGGGAACACCACTTGCTTCATCGCTTGGTTTTTCGGGTTCCTCATATTCAGTTACCACACGTTGCTGTTCTGCGTCTCCTGAACTTTCCTCTTCTTCCTTCGACGATTCGCGATTTAGAAGATCAGATATTCCCTGTAATTGTGCGTAAATATTCATAGCTTTTATTATTTAGAATGTGACAATTGCAATTAGGCGAATGAGTATTGAATTACCTTTTCTCGTTGTCTGTTTTGGGCAAGAGGCCTTGTTTTAGTCGTGCTTGTATCTCTCAGTGGTTTGTTCAGGGTTGGCAAGGCATCAGTTTTTAACCGTACTCGAAACGTTTCTTGACACCCTATACGTTCCAAAAACTGTGGCGAATGTCCAGGTTCATACGCTTCCTCAGAAAAATGGAGTGAGCAAATTCTGCTATTTGATAACGGTTTAAAAGCTTTTCGCTTGCAGAATTCTATCCACGCCTTTCTTCTATTCTTTTGCGCAACCGATTTTCCGTTTGGAAAGGCAAAGCATTCTTCTTCGCATCGCTATTACAACCGTAAACAGGACAGTAGGACATGTTTTCGATCGGCTTCGGTTTGCAGTAATGAAGCATCAAATTCGCTTATCGCCCTGTTATCCGGCTATTTCGCTCACAATGATGTATTGTAGAACCTGTCAGCACCGACGCGGCAAATTATTGATCCTAATTTGCTTCTTAGTGCGTCGCCGAAAAAACAACACATAAGTAAAAAGTGTCGCTGTAATATACCTTTCCATCCGGTGATATAATCTCTTTGCTTTTACTGTTGTGGGCCGTAAGTGATGTCGGCAAAGGTAATAATACCCTTTCTACCTAGCCGACAGTTTCGCCCTTCTGCAATTCCGACCCGGTACATTGTCGCTAGCTGTTTTTGATATTGTTTTAGAGATACTTCGCACAATTCAAATTCTATACATTTACCATTTACAATTACATTATACATTTACCACATGTTCAAAGTGTTTCTGCAATAGAATATGTCCATCGTTTGAAACATTTGAAATGTATATATTGCCTGTTGCCATAATTGTCCAGATGTGAGGACCACATACATGGCAGGCGTCATATTTATAAGCGTTTTAGCGTTTACATCGCCAATATTTTTTGGCATAAGAGTGACGCATTGCTATTACACAATTATTCAATTCCATTCGCTCCGTATCATTCATTTTAACAAGATATTCAAGTAACAACGTCCAGGTACAATAGAAATCTATATATCAATATAATGAAATATCTCGCGAACCCATCAAATGACGTCACAAATGTATGCGTGCATAAATTATCATATCGTGTTGTTTTCAAAATGGCGGACTACTGTTCAACATTTTCACAAACTTTTTCAAAAACTAAATGCGATAGGGACGTAAAATTATAAAATTAAATATTCCATAGGTAAGTTTAATAGATATATGAAATAAAAATTTTGGCTGCCAATGTCCTTTAACTAACGAGCTATGTTCTGATGTCATATGAATGATGTGAATAACGTAACTATATCCGACGTTTCTCAGGGTGATACCAGATCAAGGTGAGAGACACATCGCCTTTACGAAATGAGTAAATTACAGCATAAAAAATTCTTCCGTTATAGCCCGTTTTGGACGACGAAAGATGCCGGTCTGACTTAAGACACATCGGACATTGGTCGAGCTTTTGGTTTGAATAACGTACAACTCATTTATGAGACGAGTGTACTATAACTTCGAAAATACTTGAATATATAAAAGACTAATGTCTGACAGTCACGATCTACTAATGTCTAACAGTGACGGTCTGCCTTTTGACTCATCATGTATTTCTGATCTCTACAATGCTTATCCTCGAGAATCTTGGAGGAATCGTATTTCAAAATTTTCAAAAAACGAAATTGTAACAACGGGAGGTTGGCATTAAACCAGACGCTGTATTGAAGAAGGTTTTTGAATGTTTGCATTTGCCTCAACAGCCCCTACGTTTGTGAATGTGAAATATATACCACTTATTAACCGAATTTGAGGTCCGTATTAGAAAAATATCAGACCGAGGTCTTGACAGTACATAAAAGACCGAGGTCTGATATTTTTCCAGTACTGACCGAACGTATTCGGTTAATAAGGGATTTATTATATGGCATACAGTATTATTTTAGTTTGTTTATTTATACAATGCGCTGCAGCATTCTTGCCGGCTCTTTCGCCAGCCAGTCGCCAAGCAAGCACTGAAGTGGCTTCAAAAACTTTGTTTTTTAATCGTTAAATAAGAATGATACAGTAATATAAACAAAAATCAAAGATGAATAAATATAATAATTTATTCACATGTACCAAATAATGCTCTTCTTTGTCCATTCTCCGTCGATATTTTGCGTGTCAAAAATAAAAGTGCAAGCTTGTTTTTGTTCAAAAATATGAGAGTTGGATCGTTACTACGGCAACGGTACTAATACTGGGGGATTCCAGAATGGCAAAGATCCAATCAGCGCACGTCATTTAGTCACAAGACCGCGTGCCGTATAATAAAGGCTTATAATACTTGTTTTTCCCTATTAAACACAAACGGCAACAAGATATGCTAGTTTCTAAGAAGCTTTTGATAACAAATATATTTTAATGAAATTAAGACAAAACCTGATGAATAGATGTATGGTATTATAGAAGGAAAATATAGTCTACCTCTCGTCATCAAGGGAAGAGCCTTGGAGTTAAACTCTGACATTAAGCTATTAATAATTAATGCTATCTTCATGGAAATTGTAAACAATATTTGATATAAAAAAGTCAGAATTACAATATATATACAAAGTCTCCGAAATCCTTTCAAAAGTTTTACCTAATCTTAGCTTTATTTTATATACTAGAAATACATTGCATTCATAGTCCCCTCGCCGGAAGCAATAAACATATATTTCCATCATTGAAATTCTATAATACTCGTTTCTGCTGAATGATCGAAGCCATAAAGTAAAATCCTATATCTTGGTACAATTTATAAAGTCGACTCTCGAGCTATCAAATTCGACTATAATCATAATTGTGCTACGAATAGTTTTAAATGCTACAATTTTTAGCGAAATTTCAATTACTATTTAAACAAATTCACCTTTAAAAATAAATACTTTCCAAATCAAAATCATTTCAACGAGATTCACGAATAAATTCAAAGAGGTGTCATACATTTGTTGATAAATCCACATATTAAACTTACCAAGTACTTGTATGCTTTACAATACAAAATCTGCCCATTTACCTGTTCAAAAACACTTTAAAAATGCTTCAAAATCGTAGATTTTTTACCATCCATTTAAGTTAAAATTTTTAAGACTATCCAAATGAAAAATATTATTTAAAAAAAGTTTTATAATTCAAATATCAGTTATGCTGACGTGACCCAAATTTTAATTTAGCCAATCGCACGTTTGTAAATGTTTGCTAGTTACCAGTTTAAACTCGTCTGATACTCACGCATGCGCATAACTTACAAAAACGCCCAACGTCCATGACATAATGGCGGACAACTTTCATTTCGCATTTGCATTCCCGGGCGTAATTAAAATCTCCGGGCGGAATTAGTACCCTCGCCCGGTGCTTAGCACCGGCTCGGGGATTACGTACTACGTAGTATATATAGAGATTACTTCATGGTTGGCGAGTGCGTACGATTTTTATGCACGAGTTGTGAAGGATCGCAATACGAACGAGTGAGCGCAGCGAACGAGTGAGTTTGCGATCCTTCGCAACGAGTGCATAATAAAAATCGTACAAACGAGCCAACCATGAAGTAATTTGTTTATTAAATGTGTATAGAGATCAATTTGACAACGACACGCTTTTAATATACAAAAACACAGCGAAAAACAAAATCGAAACTTTATGCATGAAAACATACTTATTACCGTTCAGTTTCTTTGTAATTTTGTTCAATAGAAGTTAGATATTCTTTCCGAAAGATTTGAGATGTGCTGAATGTAAAAATATCTTGAATATGAGAATTATGTTTTGAATCTCACTCCTATATTTAGACGCCATCTTGAAAGAAAATGTAAACAAATTGCCGCCAAAATGACATACGACAATTTTTTACGTGTGAAGAATATCGTACGTCCAATCAAAAGCCTTGTATGGCATTTTTTCACACGTGAAAAATATCGTACGTCCAATCAAATTGCATGAAATTAATTTACACAATGAAATACGATTTTTATTTCATCATTCTGCTGTGCATAAATCTTTATACACATATAATAATGTTAAATACCACTAGGTATTGCGAAGTTCCGACTTGGCGATTTCCGTATTCAAAGAAAACACGTAAAGTCCCGGCGACTGTAAATTCAACTTTCAAAGCATTTAAGACTTCTATAGATAGCCTTATTACCAAACCTTTACAAGTGCGTTAGGTATCCTCTGAAGAAGATTAGCGCTACGATTTGAAAAAAACCCAAACTATTTCTATTTTCATGTATTCGACACCCGTTTTTACTTCAGCCGGCGAATCAGTGAGCCTGAACGTTTGTACCAGTATGACTTTTGCGACGCCGAAAACGACAGCGCTGTCATATTAGTTAACATTCACCGAAAGCGTTTAACGAACATAAATTCAAAAAGCTAATTCCGAATAAACAAGACATCTTGAGAATCAAGATAGAATTCAAACAAGACACATATTAATACTGTAAATTTTCGACTTTATTACAAAGTCATCTTCAGACAGAAGGTCTGATTCGATTACTCCAGTGATGGAAAGTTGCATTTGTTGATCTTTTGTGCTAGGGCCGGTTGTTCAAAGCTAGGTAAACGCTAACCCTGGGTTAAATTTTAATCCGCTGCTTTGGCTCATATGGTTCTGCACCGCTGTTTGTTTCAAGACTTCACAAAATAAGGCTTCTTTGATCAGCAAAATATTTGTGAAAAAACATGTTCAACTTCGTAAACGAACGTTTGAAAAAAATTATGTTAAAGTTTGAGTTAACCCTGGGTTAAGCTAACCGGCTTTTGATCAACCGGGCGCTGGTGGTGATAAATTATTTATCGCCTTCATCCTGTAGTCATACAATGAATGTCATGGATCAATGATAATCTAAATAATTATACTAAATCTTATGTTATTGAAATAGCGTGACCTAAATTCAGTTTGTGGCGAAAAAATTCCAGACGACGACAACGCCGTCTCACGTTGAGGTCGTTTACATTCTTACTTTCTTCATTTATAGATATCTATTTTGGGCTAGTTCTTGGTATTTCAACGTAATGCGAAAACACCTGGCAACAAACAAGGAAAAAGAAATAGTTACGTTCCAAATCAGTTATTTCAAGTACTATCTGACTCTTGATCACCGCAGCAAACGACTGTACATACACAAAAGCACCCCCGGGGGTCATAGTAATGAGATAATCTGCGTGGATTACGATGGTAATGATAGGAAGCAAATAATGATATATCATTCAGCTGGCTATACTTCATCATTGGACGTAATTGAAAATTTTCTCTATTGGAATACATGGAATTCACCCAGTATTATTAAAGTTAATGTCACTAGCAAAAAAATATTTCGTTATATTCCTGTACCAAAAAGCTTCATTGTGAGAAAGCTTCTCGTGGTAAACAAAAATCGGCAACCTGAAGGTAGGTTTATATTATATTGTTCACTTTTATACAGCACGGTATTGAAACGGAATGAGCAAAATTCTCTTACTTATTAAGTGAAGTGTACTTTAAAAGTATCACCTGTACCTAAATATATGCATAAATCGACAGTAGCTCGGAATATGTGGTGTATTTTATTTCAACGTGCACAATGAAATACTGGGCACAATGCTACCAGTATTCCGGAATATTCTGAGGAAGTAAAAAAACATTAGAACCGAATAATTATAAATAATATTTCCACCATATCGGGTGTTGAAGAGGTAAATATGCGTATTTACGCTCATAGTGAATGATATCGCAGATTTTGTTGTTTGAGGTTTCTAATGACTAAAGTTGATAATTAATAAAAGCCACTGGTTAAAGTTCCTCGCTAAATTTTTTAAAACTCACGTTGAATTTTTTCAGTGTGTTTAGTGCAAGACTTAAACTAATAAAACATAATCACACACTCAAAAGATTATATATATATATATATATATATATATATATATATATATATATATATATATATATATATATATATATATATATATATATATATATATATATAATATATATATATATATATATATATATATATGAATAGTTATGAGGTAACATGTCTGGAAATTATATGAACTTGGTTTGGTTAAGATTTCTTCAGACATAGAATTAAAGCACACGAGGTGTATCTCCTATTTATATACAACTAATTAAAATGCTAAATTACCAATGAGTATGCAATGTCTATAGTGTTCCATTATTTTAAATTCTATAAAAGCATGCTCATGCATTTAATGTGCCATTATTAGGCAAACTTATTATAACTCACTAATTTATAAAAGTCTATATAGTCCCGTAGTTTAAAATTCTATACAATGTTATTAGATTAGAAAATAATTCAAACACTGATTGTTCTGCCAATACAGCCGTTCATCAAGTCTCCAGAATGTTTTTGTATTTCAAATGCTTCAATGTATTTCCTCTCCACGTCATTCGCGATATTAGCATGTAAAATAAATATTATAAATTAGTGAGTTTTAATAAGTTTGCCTAATAATGGCACATTAAATGCATGAGAGTAGATTACCCCCCCCCCATATAGCAACAAAATCACGCACCGCGTGATTCCCACGCGGGCCGTCGAAAACTGTCGGATTTTCCCGAAGATGTGCGTGGTGTCCACGCAGGGTGAGAGTGTGACGTTATTAAACCGTAATTAAGTACACAGTAAGGATTTGCGAGAAAAATATTTTATTTGTCAGGTTATACACATTTAGTATGTCAACATTTTAATAGTATGTTTCTTTCCATAGCATTAGGATACATGATATTATGAGAATGTTTCTTTCAATCCTACTAGGACTGTTCGTTCATTTTAAGAGTTCATTTCCTAAATAATCTGAAGGGAACAGGTTTTTTATTTTTGTTTGTGATTATATTTGTCTCTCTCCAGCCATAACCCGTACGCTTCTACTTCAACTTTAGGACAATGTTGATATGCGTCGGCTGCCAAATGCTTCCCGCAGGTCTCCAGCCATACTAGATTTTTTATCAGTATTTGCGCTTTCGGGCATCCAAAACACTCCAAATTGATGGAGGGAATGTTCAGGTTTGCGAGGAGATCCTTCTCGTATCAAACATATTGTTTACAAAAGGTAATTTGTGAGCGCTACGGTGTGCGCTACTCCCACGCGTAGTGATGATGTGCGCACAAGCATTTGTTTACACACATTGTCAGTTGATGATTTTGTCCAAACGCGTTTATGCATACATTACTGGTAATAGGTTTTAATGACAGGACGAACCTGAACATGTTCATCCCTAAACAAAGAGTGGCTTGCACATAAATATCGCACATCGAACAGATATTGCCCGGGAAAACACAGCAATGGAGTGCTTACATGGAGTGCCTGCGACCGCAATCTCTACCAAGAAAGGAAAGTTTTGGGTTTGTAACAAGAACAACCCTAAATGTTGTGAATTCTTTTGCCCTGAACAAGATCGTTTGCTATTTGATACGGCTATGATGATGTGGAGGGCGAATGGCGCGATTATATTCATCCGCTGTGTGACACGCACCAAAGGCCGACCAAGATGAAAGTTGTGAAGGATCTAAGTAAACGTAACTTTGGGAGACCGTTCTTTGTTTGCTGCGATCGTAAAAATCCGTGTAACTTTTGGAAATAGGGTGACAGATTAGAGCTCCCGAAACCAAAGCGTCAGCACGGGGTAAACTGCTGTGTGGGGGTTAAACGCCGGAAATAGTTGTATTAAAACAGATATAGATTTGCGTTTTTAACATTTATTCATCTAACGATTAATTACAGCAATAAATTGTAATACATCAAAATCTCATTTCGTATCCCTTTTTGTTCGTTTTCCATGGATTCTTCAACAAACGCTCTATTAGTAAACTTTTTAAATCGCTTTCTTTATTTTACTATTCATCTTCAAACTTGTATTCGTTCAAAAGTCTTTTGATAAGAAACTTTCTCTTATCAATAGCAGCTTCTATTGCTTCTTCTGGATCAAAATCATCGTTTTCAACAAATGCATCTTTTGTGTTCATTATTTTCTTATGTATCGGGTCTTTCTTTAGTTGTCTCATCCACAAAAGGCGCTCCATATAAATATTTTCTAATTCTTTCTGAAGGTTAGGCATGATGTTCGAGAAAGCTTTCCCTTTGGCAGAGTGCTCATCAAAACCACTGTTTACAAGGCTTTCTTGCATTTCTTTGAAAGCTCTATTACTTCTTTGCATTGCTTCTTCTATAAGCGGCATCCATGGGTCCATTTTTTCTTCAGATTCTGAGTCAGTCGTCGTCGCCGAACTTTCAGACTGCTGACTGGAAGTGGTCGAGACATCCTCTTGGAAATCTCCACCTTCGCTGTCATAGTCTGTTTGAGACATGTTTCTTTCTTGCTCTCGTAGTGGACAATACTCCCGTTCGTGTCTGCGCTGATTGTAACTGCGGCTGAAGTATCTTCCGCAAAATTGGCAGCTCATCCCCTTAGCACTAGCAGTGTGGAAATGCCTTGTTATCGAGCAGCAATGCAGTTTTATGAACAGATGAGCAACTGCTCATGAGCAGTTATGAGCATGTGCTCATAGGCCCGTTTGGGCCCTATATGGCCTTATATGGCACTATTAGGCCCGATGGCCCGATTGCTGACTGGGCGTCCCAACCCGCGAATATGGACAAATATTCCATTAAACATCTACGCGGTACTTTAATTTCGTAGTCCAGTGCATGCACACAAACTAAAATGTTAACCATCCCTTATGTACTTTCTTCGTTTCCCCCGAGGTAGAGGTTCTTCGTTTACGACTAGGCTGCACATGCTTTAATTTTGCAGTGCTTAAGTAAACATTAAAGTTTCTCTCCATCTCTTCTTGGCGCTCTAATAAATTTTCCAGACACTCCTCCATATTGAATTCCTTTGGTTCTTTACTCTGTCGAGGTACACATATTCCTATCTTACTCCACTTTAACCATTTCTTGTGTTCCTCTGTGTCCATACCGTGTACTTGGTCGAGATGATTTGCTAACCTTGCTAAATTTGTACTACCACAGCCAAACACAGGACAGTTCCTACGCGTGCGACCCATATTTAGATGATTGCTCAACAAATTCCTAATAATAATTGGCTCATTTTTTCGTGGGTCAGGTATTTTATTAGGCCCGTTTGGACCCTATATGGCACTAAAAGGCCGAATGCTGACAGGGCGTCCCAACCCGCGAATATGGACAAATGTTCCATTAAACATCTACGGGAGCAAGTAAAACAGGAAATGCAGGAAGAACAAGCCAACATGACAAAATTCCCAACGTCTTCGCAAGCTCTACCAATACTAACACGAGAGGAAATGGTCCCCTACAAGCATTATGGGCAAGGGAAAATTGTTGTCAAGTTAGACTACGGCACAATCTACCAGGCTGGGGATAATTTGGAAGAACAAAAGGGGGTATGGTGAATGCGAAAATGTATACATTTTTAGATATATATTGGTGTTATGGACAACGCGTTGCTTGGAGCATAAATTAAGACACGGATTAACGCTTGTAACAAAATAATTAGGTAGAACAATTTTACAAATATTCTAAACATATTGTCCGGGCACTACACTGTTTTCTTATTTAGATCGTTTGAATTTGTCTTCCGTAAGTAAGAGTTTGCGTTGATAAGCCCGGACTTGTCCGGGTTAGGACGCCCAGTCATGCAGCAATCGGGCCATCGGGCCTAATAGTGCCATATAAGGCCATATAGGCCCAAACGGGCCTAATAAAATACCTGACCCACGAAAAAATGAGCCAATTATTATTAGGAATTTGTTGAGCAATCATCTAAATATGGGTCGCACGCGTAGGAACTGCCCTGTGTTTGGCTGTGGTAGTACAAATTTAGCAAGGTTAGCAAATCATCTCGACCAAGTACACGGTATGGACACAGAGGAACGCAAGAAATGGTTAAAGTGGAGTAAGATAGGAATATGTGTACCTCGACAGAGTAAAGAACCAAAGGAATTCAATATGGAGGAGTGTCTGGAAAATTTATTAGAGCGCCAAGAAGAGATGGAGAGAAACTTTAATGTTTACTTGAGCACTGCAAAATTAAAGTATGTGCAGTCTGATCGTAAACGAAGAACCTCTACCTCGGGGGAAACGAAGAAAGTACATAAGGGATGGTTAACATTTTAGTTTGTGTGCATGTATTGGACTACGAAGATGTTTAATGGAATATTTGTCCATATTCGCGGGTTGGGACGCCCAGTCAGCAATCGGGCCATCGGGCCTAATAGTGCCATATAAGGCCATATAGGGCCCAAACGGGCCTATGAGCACATGCTCATAACTGCTAATGAGCAGATGCTCATCTGTTCATAAAACTGCGTTGCTGCTCGATAACAAGGCATTTCCACACTGCTAGTGCTAAGGGGATGAGCTGCCAATTTTGCGGAAGATACTTCAGCCGCAGTTACAATCAGCGCAGACACGAACGGGAGTATTGTCCACTACGAGAGCAAAAAAGAAACATGTCTCAAACAGACTCTGGCAGCGAAGGTGGAGATTTCCAAGAGGATGTCTCGACCACTTCCAGTCAGCAGTCTGACAGTTCGACGACGACTGACTCAGAATCTGAAGAAAAAATGGACCCATGCATGCCGCTTATAGAAGAAGCAAAGCAAAGAAGTAATAGAGCTTTCGAAGAAATGCAAGAAAGCCTTGTAAACAGTGGTTTTGATGAGCACTCTGCCAAAGGGAAAGCTTTCTCGAACATCATGCCTAACCTTCAGAAAGAATTAGAAAATATTTATATGGAGCGCCTTTTGTGGATGAGACAACTAAAGAAAGACCCGATACATAAGAAAATAATGAACACAAAAGATGCATTTGTTCAAAACGATGATTTTGATCCAGAAGAAGCTATAGAAGCTGCTATTGATAAGAGAAAGTTTCTTATCAAAAGACTTTTGAACGAATACAAGTTTGAAGATGAATAGTAAAATAAAGAAAGCGATTTAAAAAGTTTACTAATAGAGCGTTTGTTGAAGAATCCATGGAAAACGAACAAAAAGGGATACGAAATGAGATTTTGATGTATTACAATTTATTGCTGTAATTAATCGTTAGATGAATAAATGTTAAAAACGCAAATCTATATCTGTTTTAATACAACTATTTCCGGCGTTCAACCCCCACACAGCAGTTTACCCCGTGCTGACACTTGGTTTCGGGAGCTCTAATCTGTCACCCATTCCAAAAGTTACACGGATTTTTACGATCGCAGCAAACAAAGAACGGTCTCCCAAAGTTACGTTTACTTAGATCCTTCACAACTTTCATCTTGGTCGGCCTTTGGTGTGTGTCACACAGCGGATGAATCGCGCCATTCGCCCTCCACATCATCATAGCCGTATCAAATAGCAAACGATCTTGTTCAGGGCAAAAGAATTCACAACATTTAGGGTTGTTCTTGTTACAAACCCAAAACTTTCCTTTCTTGGTAGAGATTGCGGTCGCAGGCACTCCATGTAAGCACTCCATTGCTGTGTTTTCTCGGGCAATATCTGTTCGATGTGCGATATTTATGTGCAAGCTACTCTTTGTTTAGGGATGAACATGTTCAGGTTCGTCCTGTCATTAAAACCTATTACCAGTAATGTATGCATAAACGCGTTTGGACAAAGTCATCAACTGACAATGTGTGTAAACAAATGCTTGTGCGCACATCATCACTACGCGTGGGAGTAGCGCACACCGTAGCGCTCACAAATTACCTTTTGTAAACAATATGTTTGATACGAGAAGGATCTCCTCGCAAACCTGAACATTCCCTCCATCAATTTGGAGTGTTTTGGATGCCCGAAAGCGCAAATACTGATAAAAAATCTAGTATGGCTGGAGACCTGCGGGAAGCATTTGGCAGCCGACGCATATCAACATTGTCCTAAAGTTGAAGTAGAAGCGTACGGGTTATGGCTGGAGAGAGACAAATGTAATCACAAACAAAAATAAAAAACCTGTTCCCTTCAGATTATTTAGGAAATGAACTCTTAAAATGAACGAACAGTCCTAGTAGGATTGAAAGAAACATTCTCATAATATCATGTATCCTAATGCTATGGAAAGAAACATACTATTAAAATGTTGACATACTAAATGTGTATAACCTGACAAATAAAATATTTTTCTCGCAAATCCTTACTGTGTACTTAATTACGGTTTAATAACGTCACACTCTCACCCTGCGTGGACACCACGCACATCTTCGGGAAAATCCGACAGTTTTCGACGGCCCGCGTGGGAATCACGCGGTGCGTGATTTTGTTGCTATATGGGGGGGGGGGGTAATCTACTCATGAGCATGCTTTTATAGAATTTAAAATAATGGAACACTATAGACATTGCATACTCATTGGTAATTTAGCATTTTAATTAGTTGTATATAAATAGGAGATACACCTCGTGTGCTTTAATTCTATGTCTGAAAAAATCTTAACCAAAACCAAGTTCATATAATATATAGACGTACGGTTACGCATTGTTGGAATTGTATAGTGAAGTCACCAGAGTGCTCAAACTTATACAAGTGAGCTTTGCATAAAGCTTGCGGTGAACGACTCTCGATGAGACTCTCCACACAATTCCTAGAGTGCTCTAACCGCATGCGCAGTGAGCGTAATATATATATATATATATAAATATATATATATATATATATATATATATATATATATATATATATATATATTTACACTTTCCCACAGACCTGTGAAGAAATTTTCAGTACATAATTATTGTCTATTGTCTTGAGAAATGTTAGGGCCACATTTATTGTATTGAACTTGGTCAAAGCAAAATTGCTTTATAAGTTTCTGTGGTGCACACATATTAAACATACATACAGACCTGATAACATGATTTTACAACAACAATTTTACAAAACAAGTGAGAATATGAACTGCTCCAAATTCTAAATAAATATTAATATATGACGTTTGACCGGCGGCGAGCGAATGCAAAAATAAATGCTAATAAAGGCAGCCTCAAAGTCCAAGTGAAATATGCAGCTTATGTTATCGCTCGGTTTATAGTTTATAGTATGATCGGGGAATGGTTTAAATAAACATGCAAGAACAGAAAGTGAATATTAAATTTACCTTCCGCTTCGCGCAGAACATTCGACATTACATTTCTCAGTTCGTTACGCAAACGAGTATAAATTATTATGAAAACAAACCTCCGTAGCAAAATCCTCTAGATCCGCCCCTGTCTAAATGCCAAAATTGCGGTTGATGAATGTTGCTTGGGTACCAAACAAGACCTCCAAGACCCCTTAATTTAATTTCCACGAGCACTTCGCGCATTTATACGCTTCGTGGGGCTTGGTTGACTGGTTCGGTACCCAAGCGGCCTTCTTGATCCGCCATGTTTGGCTTCACACTTTGAACTTGAGCGAGCCTTCCATATATACTGGCGAGTGGTCTTGCCAGCTTCTCTAAACTCAAGCAACATTCACACATGTTTGGATCAGTGCAACCCAACACTGTAAATATTAAGTAATTGGTTTATAAAGTAACAACCTTTGAGTTTTAACTTCTCGAAACCCAGGAAAGATGTATTATGAGATTAGAATGATTCTTCGTCTATCGTCATAGGACTATTGAATATATTTATATCAACTATTAATAAGATTAGGGATGATTGTTTCCACTATTTCTGGCCATTTTACATGCACCGTATCCAAATTCATCGAAATTTATTTACTACAGAACTGTTTCGTATGACAAGCGTTAAGCTTGCCACACTCGTCAGGTAAATAATATGTAATTAGAACAGCACAACGGCTATATACAAGAGATGCGTAATTAATTAGGTCGTATTACATGTAGTTGGTTACTAGGTGTTACTTAGCAAAAACTTTATTATTATTATTATTATTATTATAAATTAATAGATCTCCCAAACGGGCTTTTCCGACCAATTTACAAAACTTATAAAATACAATATAAAATTTACATAAACTATAATAAATATTAGCTAATCTTTAGAAAATTGACTTGAAAGCATGATCTGCTTTAACTTCTGTGTTTCACGCTTAAAAGCGATCTTCAGGCGAATGGATACTATGACTAAGCGTGAAACACAGTGTAGCGATGAAAATATTTTAAGATTAAATATAAATATAAACATATATATATATATATATATATATATATATATATATATATATATATATATATATATATATATTTACTTATATATATATATATATATATATATATATATATATATATATATATATATATATATATATATATATGAATATAAGTAAATGTACATATAAGTATATATAAGTATATGCACACAAACGGTAATAGATTCTTTATTAATAAAGCCCATTATAAAGGATAACTTTGAATTCCTATTTTCTTAAATGTAGCTACTATATATAGAGAAACTATTAAATGCGCAAGGAATTTAATTTACAGGAAAATGCCAATGTCTTCACGGCTACTGTTCGATCATCAATGGTTCACGAACTTGTCATTGTGAAAAAGGTTTCAATGTCACTGGCCAGGCTTGTACAGGTGGGTATAGTGCGTGAAATAACGTTAAGTGGCAGTATTTATCATTCCTACTTAAATACTCCAGTTGTTTATAGTTATGTTTTTATTCATTGCAGATGTTTCTTAATATATTTTCCTTTAACCATTTCATTTAGATGACGATGAATGTTTGTCATCCCCGTGTAATCCAGTCTTTTTAAATTCGTGCAACAACACCCCAGGTTCTTACGAATGTATATGTAAGAAAGGTTACTCTTACAATGGAACGGCATGTCTTGGTACGTACTTTTTGTTTGTAATAAATTATTCAATCTTCTTTCTTATCAACATTTGTAGTTGTCCTCGCAAATTCTTCTCCCGATTGTCTTCTTATTTTTCTACCCGATTGTGAAAAGTCACAGAAAAAATCATCTGAATCATCTTTACCGGGAATTTTGTTTAATAGTTTGCGAGGAATTAGTATAGTATGGAGCATGTAAAATCCTAGAAGTTGCTTTCTATTGTTCAGGGCGTATGTCGCCTTGTTAGAGCATCAAAGATAAAAAAACTATCTTGACCAATTAGTTATCCAGAAATACATTTCTTGCGTTGCAACGCTACGAAACTCTACAACCATAATATTTCCTGGAATATTTAGTGGGCAAACAGAGATGGCAGACCATAGTGTGAATATGTTTTGCACGATAATTAGCTTTGTTTCGATGAAAATTCGGACTTTTGTTAAAAATATGTAAATTTAACTTAATATACATTTATTTTAGTTCATTGCAAATGTTAAAAATATCCTTAAAATGTTTTCAAGTTTTGTTTCAAACAAGCACTTTGTTTCTTCAAAGGAAAACGATAAAAATAGAGTGTTTTGTTAAATTCTCGCATTTTTTCTACATTTTAAAGAGAAAAAAGATCCACGATCGATTTGAGAGACTTTAGATTACATCTTTTAAATTTTTAAAAACAGTACAAATCATAATTATTTTGTGTATTGTACCCCTTGTTTTAAGCGCGGAATATCAACGCGGTACACACAAACCCGAGTTATGAAGTATAACATAATCCCTTGACATCGATCTGCGTCGATTTGCAAAGGTCGTGGAAATATTTCCATATTGAAGAAAATTCTTAGCATTATCACGAAATAAAACTACTACGCTGTAAAATTAAAAGTAAATTGTGTCGGACCACAAACTAGTAATATTTTTGACTGTAAAAACTGAGTCACCATTGTTTTTGTCAAAGTTTGCACTCATTTCGAACCCTGTAATTATAGTTTTAATACACTTCAGGTTTTGTAATTTATATCTTTTGAACAAATATGAATCTGTGGATGCACTTATCCGGTTTTTAAACCTATATTGGGTCAAACAGAGCCGAAAAACCTCGTTTGAATGCTTGCGTAATGTTTTTGACTTTAGAATTGAGTCGCCGTTGATGTCGCTGCTGTCCGCATCACGGATTACGCGTGAAAAAACAATAGCGTTTCCAGTCCCTGTCTGTTGGATTGTCTATGGTGTGACTATTCAAAGTAATCTTAAATGGGACCAACACATTGAAAAAGTTTGCAAAAAGGCGTCTAAGCGCCTTTATTTCCTATCACAGTTGAAGCGAGCAAAAGTCCACACCAAAGACTTTCTATGTCACGTGCATCCGCCCCGTTTTGACATATGCTTGCGAGTTTTTTAAGTTTAACTTACAAGTAGAAAAATTAAAGGAGTCTTTGGAACGTGTACAAAAACGAGCAATGAGGATTACCCACGGCTTTGATGCACCGTACGAAGTTGCCCTTGATTTATCGAGTTTGGAATGGTTGTCATCCCATCGGGACAATCTTTGCGATGACCTTCTACTAAAGATTTCTGGCAATACTAAAGATAAACTTTTTAAATATTTACCTTTTAATACGAATACGGGTTTATCCTTAAGGAACATTAGGAATTTTTCGGTTCCAAAGTGTAATACGGACCGCTTCAATAACTCTTTTATTAAAATCACATCTAGTCGCTATAATGAATTTTATTGTAAATAGTTTGATAAACTGTTACTTTTACCTTTTTTATTCCTGTAAACCTAATCAATTCAGTATTTTCTGCAAGTTAGGTATTTTATTAAACTATCTATCTATATCTATCACCCGTTGATAATACGGTGACACGGGTGCATGAGTATATATAATTGGTCAAACTTTGTTATCTTTCACTAAGCGACATGCAAGGATGGCTTTCGTACTCTAAATTGATTTTGGAGATGCTCTGAGAATAAGCGGTTTCACCCGTTGATAATATATGTGACACGTACGGGCGATATACTCATTCATCGCGAAGGCCGATTATGGCGATGACATTCTTTCCCCCATAAGATAGCTATTTACATGTTGATTTGGTTCGGGGGTTTTTTTACATTACAGGGTGATGATTTTTATTGTTCTTCCTAGATATCAATGAATGTCAGTCATACTCGAACTGTAATTGTCAACGTTCTAAAAATGAAGTGTGCGTCAATACAGAAGGTTCTTGCAAGTGTATATGTTTTGAGGGATTTTATTCAAATGGCATCAAGTGTGTTGGTATGTATAGTATTTCAATATTTTTATTTTAATCTTCAATCCATTTTAATTGGCACTTCTAAAACACCATAATCATGGAAGTTTTCAAAGTCCGGAGAACTGAATAGTTAAACCGTGCTCGATATAAATTTATTGTAATTAATGATATGCCGTCTCATGCGTATTCGGGTAAGAATTGCTGTTTAGTCCAGTTGGCCAATAAAATTATATGTCCAAACCTGATAAATCGAGTTATGTCTCCCATGCTTTCTGTAATGATTCAAATGCTTTCAAATTGTCTTTTAAAGCCCTTTTCAAATTCTCTATTAAAGTACTTATGATTGTAAAAACAAACGTAAAAAATGCTATTATCGCTATATATATATATATATATATATATATATATATATATATATATATATATATATATATATATATATATATATATAGCGATAATAGCTTGGGAAGAGATACTTCAAGATCCAGTTAATTAAAGCTGCGCTGCGCACTATAATTTTGGCTAAAATGATACACGAAGTCACCCATGTCACCTAATTATTATCAATGGGTGAAACTCATAAATATCAATTGTCAGACCCATGTTAGATGATCATCTCCGTCATTTGACACAAGGTTTATGACAATGCTGGAACAGGCAGCCAATCAAAATTGCTGTTGTTTTGAAAATGCAGTATGTCTGTATTTCAGTCATATAACAACTGTATACTTTGTGATAGCGTGACCTCCACTTTTGTGCTCAATAGTGGTCTCGACATTAGAAAAATACAAAAGGTCTGTGTAAAAACTGTTGTGATGGGAAGCAGCGGGAAGTCAATAGTTCAGACGCCGTTAAATGTAGATATGGCTAATACTACAAGTTCAAACAAGCTAGTTCGTCTTCGATGTATTCGATAGACAATGTTGCGGAAGTTTCCTGTGACGAACGTATTCTTATTGACGAAGAAGTAAAAATTGGTCAACCCTGTAATATTATCAACTTTTGTAATTGGGAAAAGATACGTCCCACGTTAATAAAATCAAGTACAGACTACTATAAATTATACTCTAGGCTGATGAGCAAAGCAACTGCATTAATTATGGCTAAATGTTTATTTAGCAAGCCTGTCATGCACTTGTAGCGGTACCATGTAGATATTTTAAGTCATAAATGTCCTACTAAAGGCCTATCAACAGGATGCGACTATAGTCGTATACGATTCTTATCCTGGTGTATGAAAACGATTTAAATGTTATAGCTACCCTGTTTATTAAAACCAGGAATCCAGTTTCCCCCCTTCAATTGCACCATTATGATAACACATAAAGACAGAACTCGTAATACATATATAGGTGCGATTTAGTCTTGTATCCCAATATACAATGTGGGCAACACTTAGTACACCTATTACACTCGAGGGAAAACAAAACTATTTCTCGAGTTAATGTATTTTAAGTGTTTTGTTATATAGGAACAAAAATATACATGTTACACACAAAAAAAACTTTGTTATGACAATATGCGGTCAACAATTTTTCACTTAACATTCTTGTACGTTTGCATGGTAACAATATTAATCGATAAGTAATTAAGCTTGTAGGTAAACCATGTACGTAAGTATATATTACTGCAAAGCTATCGGTCCGTTAACCCGGGCCCGCATCATCATCATCGCATTAAATGGAAAGATCATCGCATTAAATGGAAAGATCATCGCATTAAATGGAAAGATGCAAGCATTTTAGCGAATGATAAGTATACTGTCTCTCGTAAAATGAGAGATTCTATTGAAATCTATAAGCATCAAACTATATCGCCCAAGAGGGTTAGCCTTGCTGCTGCGAATTGGAAATGTGTTTTTTTATTCATCGTTTGTTCCGGAAAACTTGTGTAATTAAATTGGCGAAAATATGTTTTCTCGTATAATTTTAGGTACTTTCAAATCAAGGAAAAAATTATTTGAACATTCGCTGAATTTAAAAACACTTGACAATTATTACGATAAAAAGCATCTCATGATATTGAATGCGCACGAAAACTTCCCCAAAACATCCCATCATACTATTCTAAATTTTTGTTTTGTACTTATTTTCACATCAATATATTGCTTAAAAAAAGTAGCTGTTGCGTCCAAAGATCGGAAATTGAACAATAGCTTTTTCTGAGATATTTATGTGAATATATAAATTTCATCCACAGTTAAAGACTAGTAATAACGCTTTTATCTACCCATAAGATGAATTTTCTGCTGGATAATTAAGAAATAGTTTTGCACCAGCTCTTGTATTCTCAGAGTTTCTAATTGACAATAACGATGCACTAAATCTACAACCCGGATTTGAAGAGACCCATTTCATTAAACGGGTAAAAATTTCACACTCCAATTAGTGGTGAACAAAGTCGGAACCGCTGAGCGGTATGCAAAACAATTTAAAATTGGACTCGTAAAGGCCGACACAGACTGTACGCGAAACGGCAACGCGACCTGAATTTTGAGTTTTCAGAAATTTGCATCTTGGTCTTGCTAAGATAATAAATTCTTGATATTTGCATTATATATTCTAAATTATATATATTTGCTCATTTCATGATTTTCAAGTAACAAATTGTGAGAATTATATATATAACATATTCATGTGAGAATTTATAATCAAGTGAATTTCAAGTGCCCTTTTGATAGCCATACAGATATTTTGGTAAACGTTCAATATAGCTCTACCTTCTGAAAAGTTAAATTTGGTATACCAAAAGGGTTTTCCCCATCCCCTCTTGAAGTAATATATAAAGATGTGGGGAATGGCCCCAGAGACACTGAATGATCCATACCTGGGGCCGGTTGTATATCAAGCCCGATTAGCTTAAACAGTTGATAAGTGGACAAACGGATTTGAAATACAAACAATTCAATTGATCTTGATTGAGAAAGAATAGTTGATTTCCAGATCAATTTAATAAGCATTTCAATTGACTAGTAGCCTATTCTAGCTCTTTACAAGTATAAAACATCATAATTATGTTGAAACACCAAATGTTAAAAGACGGGACGAAATTTTTGAACTTTACGACATGATCTATACGAAGGTGATTTGATTAATGATGGGGATTGTACGTCATTTGATCAGTGAAGGGTAAAAAACTGAGAAATTGCATAAAACAAGTCAATTTAATAAATTACAATATATAAAGATGCAAGATGATAAATTTTAGTGATGTGTATATTGTTGGTCTCATTCAGAGATAGCTTTGTGTTGGATTTAGGCTTTAGAAAAATATGATAGCAATGGATGAAGAACAGAGTTGTTTCCATAAGAAGCGTCGTTGTTAAAAATAGATTTAACCCCTATAATTTGCTTGAATGCTTTTCGGGTTGTAGTCCGGGAGAATGGATGAACATGTACCGGGGAAACGTCCTTTAGCGTTGATGGTGTCTATACGATAGACGGTGAATGTTCCTTAAGAACGTTCATTGACGTTACTAAATATAGATCTCTTCAATAATGTGGTTTTTATTACGGGTTATGTGCTTAGGTCCATTAGTAATTTGTACGCAAAGAAATTTGATAAGGATATATTTCAATTTGGTGTGGTAAAAATAAAATCGAGTTGTTAATTCGAAACTATATTGACGGTTAATCGATCTTAAAATTTATCGGATCTACGAGCCAATCTTTATTTTCTAGAGTGGACCGAGTATTGTATCCTGCGGTACACCACCATTTACTAATTTTCAATCAAATAGTATCGGACCCAACTTTACTGTCTGTTTTCTTTGCATAAGAAAGTCAATGATCCAGTTTAGTATAAAGTCATCTATCCCAAATAATCGAATTTTCTTTATAAGGATCTGATGGTTAATTCTATCAAATGCCTTACTGAAGTCTAATGGGAAAACCCGTACCGTTTCCCCACCACCATCTGTATATGAGAACTAGCAATGAAACATACTAATTAACGCATCCACAGTAGATCATCCTTTTAATGAACCAAATTGTCTTTGATCCAATATTGGACGAAGAGCATGCATAATCCTCTCGTAGCAGTTAATGGAATAGGTCGAAGGTCTGTATAGATACGCTTGTTACTGGGGTTGACTTTGGAGCTGGATGACATTTTCTTGTTTCCACTGCATTGGAACTTGTGCCTGCTTAATAAATGTATTAAATATCATTGACACAGGTTCAGAGAGTTCCATAGAAAACGAGTTTAGGATCCAGTTCGGCAGGCCGTCTGGGCCATGTGCTTTGTTGGATTTAATTTTCCTTAGACGAGCTTCGATAGCGATGTCAGAGATAGTATAGGGATCGCCAGGTTCTTCAATAGGTATTTATCATTCTCTGACAGTGGGGGAAATGATTTGGTGGTATCAATGAAGGCATTATTAACTGCAGACGCCAATGTTTTCCGACTTCAGCAGAATTAAAGGCGACTTTTGGAGAAGACCCTGCAAGATATTTTATTGCACTCTACCATTTCCTTGGCTTTTAATTTTTTAATGAGTGTATTTATTATATTGGTAAGGATCATATCTAAAGTCAGTTTCCTAACAATTTGTTTTAAAGACGAATCTCTAAAAAGTTGTTTTGTGTCAAATTGATTAAAGTCGCCCGTGACAATAACACCCGCTCCAGGAAATTGCGATAAGATTTTGTCCAAGGATGCAAACATATACTCATATAGTTCATTGCCATCTGCGTGGGGTGGATGGTATACCAAAAAAAAAAATAATAAATGAGGTTTCTCTCGGAAGTCGGTAAAGTCTCAGTTTGATCCACAAACACTCATGGTTGGGACAACCAAGGTTTGGAAGTGTCACGAAAGGTATACAAGATTTAACGAATGCATGCGCAAACTCCTCCCCCTCGTTTCTCAACACGGTTGCCCTGGATATGTACACAGCTGTCAGGAACATTTGAATTTAACAAAGTCTCAGTTATTCTAGCAAGATCTATACTTCGTTTGCTTTAAAACGACATCTAATTCATCAATTATATTCGATATAGCTCGCACATTTGATAAAAAAAGTTTTGGCTAATTGTATGATTCTCGTTGGGACTGGATTACTTAAAGTTTTGGGTATTTTAACTAAATTATGATATGTACCTTCTCTTTTCCCTACTTTTTGATTTCTTTGAAAATTTGTAAGTCGGATCGGGATTTTCTTTGGAACAGGGGTGCTTGAACACCTATCCACACAGGTCGAAATTGACTTCACCAAGTTGTTACTTTTTTGACATCATTCGCCTCACAAAACGTAGATGATTTCCCATTTCCAAATTCGGAGATTTTGCTTGGGGTATGACAACATCTCCAGGCACCTCATTTAAAATACGTTTGTCTAGCGCTTCACAGATATTTCATAGGTTTTTCAGTCAATACCATCTAGGAGGCTTTTTTCGCCTTCTAGAAGTGGGCATATATGATATCTCGCAGAGAAATCACAGTCATAACAGTCATGAAGGAGACATTTGTATACGAGTTAATATATCAACAATAGTCAGACACCCTGATACCATTATTATATATAAACAACGTGGAAACGGCAAAGAACGGATAGTGATGCAGATCCTTGCGAGAATGATTTTCATGCATTGGCTGAACTTTACAGTACATTTCCGTTTCAACGAATAGCATAGTTTCGTTCTTTAGGAAGCATAGAAAAGCATTATCCAATAGGACGAAAGCTTCCGAGCACTGCGACATGTCCCCAAAGAGCTGCCAAGACAGCGAAATTCATCCATGTTTGTCCAACTTACGTCTAGGGCCGCACGTGATGCAATGCACTGTATATCTAAAATTGCACCTTATGTATAATATTATATCTTATATATCTGTGTAATTGTCATATGACACTAAATCCGAGTTTGCCGTCTCAAATTAAGCCTATACG
Organism: Dendronephthya gigantea; assembly: GCF_004324835.1. Taxonomy (NCBI): domain Eukaryota; kingdom Metazoa; phylum Cnidaria; class Anthozoa; order Malacalcyonacea; family Nephtheidae; genus Dendronephthya; species Dendronephthya gigantea. Next base: position 64,290 of record NW_021163024.1, on the reverse strand, counting down.
CAGCTATCTTTGCTGGATGATGTCGAAAATTCACCCAGATTGATTGGCGCAATAATCAAATCTTTTTGAACACTGGCTTTTGTATAAACACTGGCCTTCAGGAATTACGATGCAAAAATACGTTGAAGCAAAAAAGTGTAAATATTATTGCAATAAAATTAGGTTTGAGGGAACTGAACTCATCTGTTTCAAAACTCGAAGCCAGCTCTAAATGCTCACTTTTCCAAATTTAAAAATGCCCGCGCAGATCGCTATTTAGGCTTGTAACAGGCAGGGAAAAATTGCAAGCAACTAAAGGTTCGAATATTGGTTGGATTTATTGTTAATTATTGTTTTTACAGTGTTTAACCCAAATAAAGTTAATAAATAATGTGATTGTAATATTATACTAAACTGATTACTTACCATGCAACCAATTGCAACAGGGAAGCTTTTGCAAAAATTATCGAGTGACGTGCGTTCAATTTAAAAAAAATATTGCTTCTTACCTAACAAAAAGTTATTTCTGTTTTTTGAGTAATGGGAACGTTAGACCCTTGTGAGGATACTAACTACATGAAGGACTTTACTAGTAGTCATTAGTGTACTTATTTATGTACCGTATTATTTGTTTGCCTGAGAGAAAAGAGACCCATGAGAAGTGAAAATCGGAAGTTGTCTTTCCTTACATGACTTTTGTGTAATTGTCTATGTTATAGCAAACTCTGAACTGAAAGTCAGATTGAATGGTTCAAATAACAATATGAGTGGAAGAGTGGAAATCTATCATCCAACATTTGGCTGGGGCACAGTGTGTCACAACTTCAATGATGCTTTCGGTAACGTCACCTGTCGTCAGTTGGGTTTCTCTGGAGCGAGCAAGATCAGAACCCGAGCTTACTATGGCGCAGGAAGAGGTCCTATATTGCTTTCTGATGTTCGATGCTCTCGTGATGCATCATTCATCTGGGATTGCAGTCATAAAGGATGGAATAATCCTTCCTGGTACTGCAGCCATTTTAATGATGTCGGTGTGGATTGCTACTGAGATCACAATCATTCAAGGACACTGGGTTAAATAATAGACTAGATTTTTTTTATCGCTGCTTACAAAGTTCATAATAATTATATGGTCTGTAATTTGAGTAAACGGCCGAGCCTCAAATGCTTTAATAACATAAAAAGCAGTTGCATAGGAGGCGAATGCAGAAAACAACGGCGACATTTAGAATAAAATATCGGTACTGCGTGACATGCGACCACTGCACACTAACACATCCCAAGACACCAATGACTGGTCAAAACATTACGATCTTACTAAAAACATCCCTGAAATTAAGTATTTCGTACTAAAGATATTACACCGTGACCAAAATGATTATAAATATGCGTATAAACAGTAAAAAAAAATTAATCGGACGTGGGTTTCGTTCGCTGTTAAAGAGATTTATTATATAGCAGCATTTCATTGGTCGAGAGCGAATCACGTGAGAGTGACTAAATTTTGATGTCGCCCGCACGATCCCCTGCAGAGTGAAATAACGTGTTATTTAATGGGAAACAGTGGCGTAGCCAGCCCGACAATTTAGTCATTCTATGCTAATATTTTGGTCAGGGCCGTAGCTAGACCGCTTAATTGGGGGGGGTGTATATTCATATATTCATGTTTGTATACCGTAGGAACAATAGCATACAAAAGAAATCATTCGGGCATAAGACGAATATATGAATATGCACCCCCCCAATTAAGCTTCTAGCTACGGCCCTGATTTTGGTGTTCATTGACTGTGAAAGCAATGAATTTCTAAAGAAATGAATAATGATAATAGAATAAAATTTGCATAGCATGACTAAATCGTCAGGCTGGTTACGCCACTGATGGGAAATAACAACTTTAATGACGTACGGCGCACCTGGACGTGCGACCTTTAGACTGTTTATCCATTTGAAATTATTTCTTTTAAGAATAGACATTTCGTTGTTTACTTTGTAGTTTGGTTTTTCTTTGACAAGTGGTATATAATAAAAAACTTATTTACCGAGGACTGAGAAAACATTATATTTTGTGGACCCTCGACCATCGATATTTTACTCGGCTTTGCCTCGTGAATTATCGACAGGTCTCGGGTCCACAAAACATGTTTACTTTGTTCCCAGTAAATAAGTGGTAAATAAAAAACTCAGAATGAAATTCTGATATATTTCAGCTTGATTATGTTTTACTAAAATGCTCAAAGTCGGTTTGTTTCATTTTTAGAGCAAAGTTCTCCCGCATACATTTCGTATCGCGCAGGCGTACATCACGGAGGGGATATTTTTGTTGGGTTGCGAATTACCTAGAGAATTTTGAATTCAGAAATGGTTGTAAAATTTGATTAAAATTTATAAAACGGTGTTTATAAGGATAGGCACTAACGAAATTTAATATTGTAAAAACTGCGCTCGGACTGGGCACGGCGGTATCTAGGCGCCTAGGAGTAGGCTCATGGTCCTTGAGAGACACAGAAATATAGAACGATGAACAGGAGAGGAATTTTGTTCCAGACAGACACGGCTGAGACAGCATAACCCTAACGACGCAACCGGGAAAATGCTGGGTAAATGTTACGTAAATCATTGAATTTTGCCATGCTAATTTTCATAAAATGCGCAAAATGTTTTCCTGGTGAACGAGTTTAAATGATAATGTACTCATGTTGAAGAGAATTGTCGTCCATGACAAAAATCATAACAATTCATGACAATACTATGTTTTGGCGAAAGAGGGAGTAATTACTGATTATCATGAAAAAATCATGTTTTGGTGCCAAAGGGAATAAATATTGACTTTTGGAGTGCAACATGGCATAAACTCCCTTGACTTTTATGGCTTGAAAAGGCATTATCCCATAAGGTGCAATTTGGTCTATATTTCTTTTAGATTAGAATTTGTAGGATTTGCAGTTTATTATATACAACAGTATTTTGTAGTTTTTAGACGCGTCCCAATAAGAGGTTAATTATCACAGTCTGCATGCTGGTCAGTCAAGTCTGTTGCTACTTTACTTTACAGATGAAGGAACTTTGTGTTAATGCTTATGTGAACTAATTTGTGTAAGTGACTATGATTGCATGATAATTGAAAGACGCGTTGTTATATTATAATGAATTGTATAATTAGTATAGCTCTGTCGTAACTGGCATTTGCTATTGAATTTCCACCCAGTAAAAGTTACGAAATGCAGTCTCTTGTGTTGTTTCAATTCTGCTGAGTAATCTCGTAAGCAGATTACCTCCCCCCATATATTGCGCACATTGTTACATTTCACAAATGCGTATGTACGCAGCCTGACGTCACACGCAAGAACAACAATAACGCCTGACGTCACACGCGTAACTATGCAGAAAGCGTATTAACGTATACGTCACTGCATGACCCCGTATTCCAAGGTATTAAGGACTTTAAGCATATTGATCGGCAAAACGAAGACGACGCGACTAAAATTCTCCTTTAAATAAATGCTATGGCAAAGTGGTTGTGGTATATTATTAATTGTATCGGTTTAGTGAGATACTGTATGAGGCGTTAAAAACATTGTGTTTATGTTTAAGGACAATTCTATAGAGTAGGTTTGCGGTAGGGCTTGCTGGGTCCTGAAATGCAACCGTTCTAGGGACGACGTAAAAAACGACGTTTTTTCGTTGTAAACAGAACGAAGACAACGTCTAAAACCCAGCATAGGTCTTTAATTATTCATTTCTTTTCAATAACCCATTGTATTCATAGCCGTCGTCGTCGCGTTCACGTCCTACATGCTTAAGGTCCCTATTGATATGTGAATACGGGTGGGAAAAAACATATTGCAAGCGTATTCGGACGTGAATTTAGTGTGAATACGGCATCGTATTCTTTACTATTCTAAGTGTGAATATGCTGGGAATATGCGCCTATTCCGACCAACAAGGCACAGTGTGGACTTGGGAGTCCATTTCAAATCTTCGATGAGACCTTGCGATGCCCTGAATGTGGCGACAACACGACTTGCCACATTGACCTGAAGGAAAAGAAAGGCTTCTCACACTACATGATACATGAATATCAAATGAACATGCCACCACCACCAACAAGCCAGAACTTTACAAAGATCAACCCTGCGATAAAGAGAGGTGTTACCAATTGACACAGGGTTGATGAGGACTTGACATCCCATCACTAATCCATTGTTCGATCACCTGTTCATCAACTGGTCTCCAGTAGTGAACTTCCACAATCTTCACTCAACCTTCTTACCAACTCCCCTCCTGTCATCTACTTTCTCTCCAAAATCACGAAGACTCATTGTGCCTGCTTGTGGTTGTCCCACCGAACACATTTCCAGCCTTCTAGACCATATCATGGCACCCTTGGTAAGGAACTTACCATCCTTTATATATCAAGGATACCAAACATGCTCTTCAAATCATCAACAACATAGTTCATTTTCAATTATCTCACAAATTCATTTTCACAATGGTTGTCAAATCCTTATACACTGTCATCCCCCACCAGGATGGTCTGAAAGTCCTCAAATTCTTTTTAGATAAACGCCCCAATCAGGAACCGTCGACAACTGTTTTGGTCAGATTAGCAGAACTGGTGCTCACTCTCAACAATTTTTCCTTTGATGGTGAGCATTACCAAAGAATCCTGCGCAAAATTTAAAAGCTGTCATTACGCCCAAAAAAAGGCCCAGAAAATATTAATAATTCATATAGATGTGTTGTAATATATTTACTCGTATGTGATGTTGGAGTAACTGCAGTTACGTTCATTTACACCATTGGAATTTTTTTCGATCAGTTCTTTGTGACTACCAGTGTAGTTTGTCGTGGAGCTAATGATCTCCTGCACAGCAGCTGAATCCTTGACTCATGACGAATGTAACATCAGCATACCTTCCGTCATGTACCAAAATGTTGGATTTAAATTCAATGTCATGTACAATTGACAGGCAATGTAAATTCAATTTGCCGGGGGTTGAAGTTGTAAAAAAAATTGAAATGATATTTTTTTGTCAAAGGTGGTGGATATGGAGGATTCTACAGGAATGGACGCGCAAGTGCTTTTTTGGTTGTTTCTTTGGTTTTGGAGGAGAAGGGAGGGAGATTTAATCATGGAGTGCTGGAGGACGTGCTTTTTATAATAATCATTGACTTGTGTGTTTGAGGAGGAAGTTCCTACAACGCTGGGAGAAGACAAGTAAACGTGGAGGCCATTGATGAAAAGGAAAATGGTTATGTCGAAATAGAATTAGTGTGTTGCTTATAACAGCTAGATAACGTTTTATATAGCAGTTATAATACAGCCGTATTTAAAATATCAGTTATTACAGCCGTATGAATAAATAGTTATTAGAGCCGTACGCGTGAAAGATCAGTTATTTAGGTTCCCAATGATGATTTTCTTCAGTTCATAACAGCAATATCGCAAAATTCATTCGCTAATTCTTGGCAGGAATTTCTACGTAAAAGAGAATTTGAGAATTGAGAATTTTAGTATTTTTCACGTCAAAATCTTCGGTGTTGTGAACCTGTATAATCCTGTTTTACTTCCTGGAATATTCCTATATGCCGGGAATATTCGAAGCAGTTCAAAAAAGGACTTTCTTCCTCATTTTATCATAATGCAGTCAAAAGTGAATCTGGCCAATTGCTGTTTATTGATTTTATTTATTTATTTTATTTACAAGCTTCGTCATATAAGTTAAAGTCAAAAGATATAACTACAATTATTGAATACAAATACACTACAACAAACAATTATTTTATACGTATATACTGACTGCACGATTGGGTAAACAAACCGTACGGCAAAATACAATACAATACAATACAACATAAGACAAGACAAGTAAAATGGGTTGACTGGAGCTCCACAACAATTAAAACTTTAACTACTTGCAGCTCTATGAACATATACATGTAAAAAAGACCTATATATGACTAATGAAATTATAGGAGCTTTTGAAACATAGAAATTATTTAAAAGTACAAGTCAAGTCCGTATACATATGCAAACGAACGCTTTGTTTGATTTCAAATTTCTATACTTTAAAAAATAGGATAAAGCTATCTGAGTATCCAGCAATATTTAGGCTCCCTATCAATTTGATTTAAATATGAATTAGTTTATTCCGACACAATATTGGTGAAATTTTGCCTCAGAAATGACTTGTATATAGTATGAATGGGCAAGAACGGACTTGTCTTCTACTTTAAGAAAGCAGTTGTAAATACTGACTGAAAGCAGTTGAAAAATGCTTAATAATAATCAAACAAATAAGGAAACGAGATGATGAAAAACGCAAGACCTGACAATATACATTATGAGCTCGAGCTCATTACATTAGTGTAACATAAAGTATATATGTGGAAAACAAAAGTTATCTTTATAATATCAAATAAAAACATCAAATGAACAAAATGAAATTAATAAAATTATACGATAAAAGCAAAGCTGTGGAAAACGATATGGCTACTGCAGCTGATCGAATTCATGTTTAAGCGAAAATATTGCAAATCAATAAAGATATAGCACAATTCCCACGAAATCCAAATATACAAACACGCAATCAGTATTTTTAATAGAAACTTGATCTGTAAAATTTAATAACGTTTTCCACACGCTGGCTACTATAATTATTCGAAATCAGAAAATGATATGTCACGGCCGCTACAAAAGTTGTTAATGTTATGAGAAATTGATTTGTTTTTGGTTATTTATATTATTTGGGCTGTTTTGATGTTTTGAAGGTTTAGCTATAATGAAGTATTAACTCTTATTAAACTGTGAAAGTCTATAACTTAATGCAACGGAAAACAGCAGGAAAACGGGTGATTTCACTTCACCTTTACGACTGTGTTTGTTTCCGAAATATTTGAAACATCAGCTATCGGCTTTACATTTAGGACATTTCATAATATTGAAGGTTAGGTCTGGCTAGCTCAGGAAATATTTTGCTTAGTTTGCAATGGCGAGGGGTTGCTGCATGCATGTATTTCTAGTCGAAATATCTTTAAAGCTGCCTGGACTTCGCGAACAAGCGACAAGATATATAACGTTCCAACCACAGCTGATGAAGAAGAAACACCTGCAACGTTTCCTCAAACGAAGACCCTATAGCAGCAAATACCACCAAAATTTCTCAAACGAAGCACATAAAGCCGGCTGCTGGCCTATTGACCTTACATGGATGTATAGGAATGAGCAACGGGGACGCATTGACAAAAAACACTTCCTATTCTCAGGACTAGAAATTGTTTCATTGGTAATTCTTTATCAACAATCTAACCTATTTCCTAGGAAATGTCCAAAGGTAAAAAACGAGGCAGCGCAGCTACAGTAAGTGGCCGAAAGTCAAGAGCTACAAAGAGTGGCCGGCCAAATCAAATCAAAATCAAAGAAAGAGACGTGCGGCAGGCAAAATATTAGTTAATTTATTTGCAATTACCTTATTTCGTATTTTGCCCCAGATGGTTTCCAAGGGTACAGATAACAAACGCTTCACACACTTGTTTTTTGGGTCGCTGGTATGAAAGGTAAGCTACCTTTCTTATATCTTTGGCTATTTAGACGTTTAATAAAAAATTGAAAACTTTAATTGAACAGGTGATCCATCGAAAGCAAGAATCTAACGCCTTGGAATAAAACAATTAGCAAGGAGAACTTGACTAGAAAAAAACTTCCTCGTCTGTACGGGGCTTTACACACGGAAAATATTGCTGAATATTATTTATGTCAAGTAATAAATTATTAAAATCAATAAATTCAATTTAATACTTATTGCTTAGATGGATTTATGATCGTTAAATTATGATACGAGTGATTTGACCACTAAAATACTACAAATCCAGGGTTTAGTTTACAATTACATGATTCCCGACGTAAAAACAATGGCATTATGCATCGTTGCAGTAGTATCATCAAATCCTGTGGAACGAACACTTTGTTAGGCATAAATCTAATATTTCTTTGATAAAATAAATAGTGCAGCGATTAATTTCATGAGTTATTCCCAATTGATGAGATATAGCTAGGTAATCTAACGATCACAATATCAGACAAAATTTGGTATAGCAAATCCCATCCACAACACACAAAATTAGCGCAAAATAAACGCCTAAGCTTGGTTTGCTTTCGTTTTCGATTTTAAATGCCACAAATAAATATTGCAGGACCGATGATCGCGCATACACAAAGATGCTAATCTTTAAAACTGTTATTAATGATAAACTATAGACTTATTTAGACGGCATAAATGACGTTTTCAACCAAACACTCAAATTCTTATGAACTGATTGATATAAAAGCCTATGGGTGAAGTGTATAAGTATTCGTATAGCTGTTTTATAGATTTCAAAAGAGTTCCAAATATTGTGGACCAAAAAAAATTATAAACCAAATAAATAATACATTTTGAATTTTAAGTTATTGAATGGAAAAGGTTTAGCACCTAATACTGTTGAGTACCGGCGTATCGACACTTTCCTATTCTCAAACAGTTTCCAGGGCTTGTCTATGCTTTTGGATGAAGTTGAAGCTGGTCAACAACTAAGCGAAGGTCGTATAAATTTCTCTACCATCGTATATAGACCTTCTTTGTCTGGAATTATGGAATTGTTGCTGACATACAGTGATAGGTAATAACTTAACTTAAGACATGAAGCAGAATTATAGCTTGGCTAGCAACAGCCAGAATAATACCAGGTCTTCCGCGGTAAAGGAAGCTTGCTAACCTCAACTTGCTACATTCAGCGCCATACTGCAAATTACTTCACAACTAATTTTTATTTTTCCACTAGATGCCGAAAGCAAATAAAAAATCTTTTCAATATAAGACGGGAGATTTGGTGTGGGCCAAAATTAAAGGGTTCAGAAAGTGGCCGGCAAAAGTAGGTGAAAGAAAGAGATGTGCTGCTACAAAATATTTGTGAATTTGCTTGCGTTTACATTATTTCGTTTTTTGTCCCGGGTCGTATATAGCGAAGGTAAACACGCGTTACGCCATCGTGTTCTTTGGGTCTTATGAAAGGTAAGCTATCTTTCTTATCTTTGGCTATTTGGACTTGATCGCAAAATTGAAAACTATAATTCAACAGGCGTTCTAAGAAAAATAAGAATTTGATTTTTTGGAGAGACCGGCATCAGTTTCCGCCGTCAAGGCTTAATAGGGATATGTACGACCGAGGAATCGAAGAGATTGAAGCGGAAGCTGATGTCCGGGCCAGAGAAGAAGGCAGGCAGGACAGAACGAGTACAGAGAGGAACGGGAAGGCCACGGTAGAAACGCCATTTCTTTTAAAGTTTCTTGTTTAGTTGCATGCAAACATACTCTTTATAATTTTAAACCTGCCAGGATCGGGTTTTGACAGAACGTTTTAAAATTGGACGATGGATAATTAGCGAAAATATCAACTCAGAAACCTACGTAAACTGAATATTATGGAGTCTCCACACAATTTCACAGTGTAAACACCTTCAGAGAGCAAAACGTTCAATTAATAATCTTTACTACTTCATCCAACAATTTTCAGTAGTCCTAATACAAAACAACGAACAAGTATTTGATGGAAAACGTCTGTAGTATTCTTAATTCTTTCACTTGGAAGACTTTTTTACCATCTGTACCCATTTTTATCCATCAATTTTAAGCATTCCACATCTGAAGAGGAAGATCCTGAATTTGACGAGGATCCCTCGACATCAAATTTCAAGGGAAAGGCAAGGGTAGGAGCCCCGAAGGTCGTTTAAATTTCTCTACCATCGTATATACACCTTCTTTGTCTGGAATTATGGAATTGTTGTTGACATACAGTGATAGGAAATAACTTAACTTAAGACATGAAGCAGAATTATAGCTTGGCTAGCCACAGCCAGAATAATACCAGGTCTTCCGCGGTAAAGGAAGCTTGCTAACCTCACTTGCTACATTCAGCACCATACTGCAATTTACTTCATAACTAATTTTTATTTTTTCACTAGATGCCGAAAGCAAATAAAAAATCTTTTCAATATAAGACGGGAGATTTGGTGTGGGCCAAATTAAAGGGTTCAAAAAGTGGCCGGCTAAAGTAGGTGAAAGAAAGAGATGTGCTGCTACAAAATATTTGTGAATTTCTTGCGTTTACATTATTTCGTTTTTGTCCAAGGTCGTAGCGAAGGTAAACACGCGTTACGCCATCGTGTTCTTTGGGTCATATGAAAGGTAAGCTATCTTTCTTATCTTTAGCTATTTGGACTTTATCGCAAAATTGAAAACTTTAATTCAACAGGCGTTCTGTCAAAAGCAAAAATTTGACCTTATGGAGAGACCGGCATCAGTTTCCGCCGTCAAGGCTTAATAGGGATATGTTCCACCGAGGTATCGAAGAGATTGAGGCGGAAGCTGATGCCCGGGCTAGAAACGAAGGCAGGGATGACGAAACGAATACAGAAAAACGGGGGAGGCCACGGTAGGAACACCATTTCTTTAAACTTTCTTGTTCAGTTGCCGATGCAAACATACTCTCTATATAATTTTAAACCTGCCAGGATCGGGTTTTGACATAACGTTTTTAAATTGGACGATAGATAATTAGCGAAAATATCAACTGAGAAACCTACGTAAACTGAATATTATGGAGTCTCTACACAATTTCTCAGTATAAACACCTTCAGAGAGCGCAACGTTCAATTAATAATCTTTACTACTTCATCCAACAATTTTCAGTAGTCCCAATACAAAACAACGAACAAGTAATTGATGGAAAACGTCTGTAGTATTCTTAATTCTTTCACTTGGAAGACTTTTTTACCATCTGTACCCTTTTTTATTTATCAATTTTAAGCATTCCACACCTGAAGAGGAAGATCCTGAATTTGACGAGGGTACCTCGACCTCAAATTTCAGGAGAAAAGCAACGGTAGGAGCCCCGAAGGTCATATAAATTTCTCTAATATCGTATATGAACCTTCCTTGTCTGGAATTATGGAATTGTTGTTGACATACAGTGATAAGTAATAACTTAACTTAAGACATGAAGTAGAATTATAGCTTGGCTAGTCACAGCCAGAATAATACAAGGTCTTCTGCGGTAAAGGAAGCTTGCTAACCTCACTTGCTACATTCAGCACCATACTGCAAATTACTTCATAACTAATTTTTATTTTTCCACTAGATGCCGAAAGAAAATAAAAAATCTTTTCAATATAAGACGGGAGATTTGATGTGGGCCAAAATTAAAGGGTTCAGAAAGTATCCGGCTAAATTAGGTGAAAGAAAGACATCTGCTGCTACAAAATATTTGTGAATTTGCTTGCGTTTACATTATTTCGTTTTTTGGACAAGGTCATAGCGAAGGTAAACACGCGTTACGAAATCGTGTTCTTTGGGTCATATGAAAGGTAAGCTATCTTTCTTATCTTTAGCTATTTAGACTTTATTGCAAAATTAAAAACTATAATTCAACAGGCGTTCTGAGAAAAGTAAGAATTTGACCTTATGGAGAGACCGGCATCAGTTTCCGCCGTCAAGGCTTAATAGGGATATGTACGACCGAGGAATCGAAGAGATTGAGGCGGAAGCCGATGTCCGGGCCGAGAAGAAAGCAGGCAGGACAGAGCGAGTACAGAGAGGAACGGGAAGGCCACGGTAGAAACGCCATTTTTTTAAAGTTTCTAGTTTAGTTGCATGCAAACATACTCTCTATAATTTTAAACCTGCCAGAATCGGGTTTTGACATCAGTAACGTTTTTAAATTGGACGATAGATAATTAGCGAAAATATCAACTCAGAAACCTACGTAAACTTAATATTATGGAGTCTCCACACAATTTCGCAGTATAAACACCTTCAGAGAGCCAAACGTTCAATTAATAATTTTTACTACTTCATCCAACAATTTTCAGTAGTCCCAATACAAAACAACGAACAAGTATTTGATAGAAAACGTCTGTAGTATTCTTAATTCTTTCACTTGGAAGACTTTTTTACCATCTGTACCCTTTTTTTATCTATATATTTTAAGCATTCCACACCTGAAGAGGAAGATCCTGAATTTGACGAGGGTCCCTCGACATCAAATTTCAGGGAAAAAGGCAACGGTAAGAGCCCCGAAGGTCGTATAAATTTCTCTACCATCGTATATACACGTTCTTTGTCTATAATTATGGAATTTTTGTTGACATACAGTGATAAATAATAACTTAACTTAAGACATGAAGCAGAATTATAGCTTGGCTAGCCATAGCCTGAACAAGACCAGGTCTTCCGCGGTAAAGGAAGCTTGCTAACCTCACATGCTACATTCAGCACCATACTGCAAATTACTTCATAACTAATTTTTATTCTTCCACTAGATGCCGAAAGCAAATAAAAAATCTTTTCAATATACGACGGGAGATTTAGTGTTGGCCAAAATTAAAGGGTTCAGAAAGTGGCCGGCAAAAGTAGGTGAAAGAAAGAGATGTGCTGCTACAAAATATTTGTGAATTTGCTTGCGTTTACATTATTTCGTTTTTTGTCCCGGGTCGTAGCGAAGGTAAACACGCGTTACGCCATCGTGTTCTTTGGGTCTTATGAAAGGTAAGCTATCTTTCTTATCTTTGGCTATTTGGACTTGATCGCAAAATTGAAAACTATAATTCAACAGGTGTTCTGTCGAAAGCAAAAATTTGACCTTATGGAGAGACCGGTGTGGCGGTCTCATTGCTCCCCCGGTCTGAGCCATCCTCTATCACAATGCGCATATCATGCGCATGCGTGAGTCAGCGGTTTTGCATAACAACATTTCCTCGTGGTCTGAGTTATCCCCTTTCTCTCGCTGGCTGTCAAACAGAGCACTTCGAAAATCTTACTAAATTGCTTGGTATTAAAGAAGAAATGGTTCCACAGCAAGAGCCTGCCGTTGGAACGAATTTATCGAGTGAACCTGAACCGAGGAACAGAGAAAAACGCATGCTTCAACACAAAGAAAAGTGCGAGCGAATTATGTACAAAAAATATTTCCAAAACCTGAAGGAGCGAATATTTGCGATATAATTTCCCAAATGTTATTTTCAATAGATTTTGTAAATGAACTGAAACAAATATTAAAAAAGAAAAAAAGTTCAAAAAGGGGCCGTGGATTAGAGGGCCATGGCGTGAATTCATACAGCAGTAAGTACACCAATTTGAGAATATGATACTATCTGATAGCTCTTGCCGTTTAGTCTGGACAATGCTGTTTTATAATGTCGTCAATGACATAACACATGTAAGCAAGCGATGTAATTTATGCATCACTGAGAAATTTTTTATCATTTGCAAACCCCATATGGGTACATTAAACAGTAGAAATGAACTTGCTAACAAATGCCGTCACGGAGTAAAGCTTTTTAAAGAACGTGTAGCGAACGAGTATAAATAAGACCGAAGTTAGCTGGCATACTTTAGACCTGACGAGAGAGCACTCCCTTTGGAGTGTTTTCGAAACAAATTTGCAGTTTTTATGTGTAAATAGCCTTCTTAAATATATATATATATATAATTATATATATATATATATATTAATATATATATATATGTATATGTAATTTTATATTCAACCTATAGATTACTGTTGTTGAGGACAGTTCCTCTCCTCCCGAGCAACCTGAAGAGTTATTAGACCAGCAAATTGGGGAAAGGATAGCAAAAGCTGAAACAACTAGCCAACAAGTATGTTCAATCTGAGAAGTGTACAGTGTTCTCTTTAGTTGTCATATATATACATGCAGAAATGTTGAAGATAAAATTATTTGGGTTTTTTATAGGTTCTTAAGAATGTTGAAGCTGCTCAAGAAAAACAAAAAGTGCAGTATGCAAAACGAAAGGCAAAGGGTGTCAAGACATTTGACATTAAAGTTGGTGACATGGTCTACAAACGACAAATGAAGAACATGTCAAGGAAAGGAGGAAAGATGGAGCCAAGTTGGATAGGGCCATACAGGTAACATGCCATGTCATTTTAATGTTTCAACCTGCCTGTATCATGTTGATAGCTTAGATAAGTAACTATGTTGTGTGTGTACAACAGTTTTTTGGTCCTGGACCTGGATAACCTTATTTTTTATCTGTTTCAGGGTCAAAGAAATTGATAACACACAAAGAGTCACGCTTGTGTCATTGAAGAATGATGCAGCTCCTCTCAAGAATAAAGTTCCATTTGATCAACTGATGCCCTACAGGACAAGCGAGCTTCACAACATCCAGAGACCAAAGACAGACTCTACTTCAGCACCTGATGACCCTGAACCACCAACTCACAACAGCCCACCCTCACAACAGCACACCACCAGCTCACAACAGCCCAGCACCAGCTCACAACAGCCCACCACCAGCTCACAACAGCCCACCACCAGCTCACAACAGCCCAGCACCAACTCACAACAGCCTACCACCAATTCACAAGAAGAAGAGCAACAACATAAGAAGGCAAAGAAAAAGTCAAAATGAAGTGTTGCATTGTAATGCCAATCCAAATCCTGATACACTGGTGCAAACAATTTTACAGGAAGGCTACTGGCTCACTGATAGCACATTGATCATGCCCAGTGGTTATTGACCAAGCAATTTCCAGGATTTAAAGGTTTGCACTCTGTGTAGCATTTGAAAACAAATCCCAAAAGTACAGAGAGGAGCTAAAGATTTCGTTCAAGTTTTGAATGTTGGTAATCACTGGGTAATTGTCACAAACATTGGGTGTAAGGAGAACAGGGCAAAGTATACGAGTCTCTTCAGTCAAAACTATCAATAAATTGAAGCAAAAACTTTGTGCTTCTTTGGCAGCATTGCTCAACACCAAGCTGCCTGATATGTTATAGAGTGGCTCAATGCAAAACAAAAAAGGTGGTTCGGATTGCGGCTTTTTGCACTGGCGGTTGCAGCTAGTCTTTTAATAAAGATGACCAAGTGAACTAATTTACGACAGAGTGTTATGAGAGGACATTTGGCAATTTGCTTCACTGTGATGAAATGGCTTTATTTCCAGCAAAACCATCAAACCATGCAGTGAGTGCTAGTAAAGAGGAGAAAGTAAAACTTTACTGCCATTGTCGAATGCCATTCAAAGCTGGTGATTTATGATTGAGTGTTCTTCATGTTTAGAATGGTTTCATCGACTTTGTGATAAAGTTCCAAAAACTGTAACTGACAAAACATTATTTCATTTGCATGACGTGTAATAGTTTGTAAATAGTATTGAAATATAAGTGTAAATATGACATACCATATAGTAAATTAAATTCCAGATAACCAATGAAATCTTACTGTGTGTTTCTTGAAATACTCCAGACTGGGAAGCTTCAGAGACTGATAATGTAAAGGGATGACTGAGACTGGTAATGTAAAGGGATACTGAGACTGATAATGTAAATGGGATGACTGAGACTGTAATGTAAAGGGGATGACTGAGACTGATAATGTAAAGGGGATGACTGAGACTGATAATGTAAATGGGATGACTGAGACTGGTAATGTAAAGGGGATACTGAGACTGATAATGTAAATGGGATGACTAGACTGATAATGTAAATGGGATGACTGAGACTGATAATGTAAATGGGATGACTGAGACTGGTAGTGTAAAGGGTATGACTGAGACTGATAATGTAAATGGGATGACTGAGACTGGTAATGTAAATGGGATGACTGAGACTGGTAGTGTAAAGGGTATGACTGAGACTGATAATGTAAATGGGATGACTGAGACTGGTAATGTAAAGGGGATAACTGATAATGTAAATGGGATGACTGAGACTGATAATGAAAAGGGGATGACTGAGACTGGTAATGTAAAGGGATAACTGAGACTGATAATGTAAAGGGGATGACTGAGACTGATAATGTAAATGGGATGACTGAGACTGATAATGTAAAGGGGATGACTGAGACTGATAATGTAAATGGGATGACTGAGACTGATAATGTAAAGGGGATAACTGAGACTGGTCATGTAAATCGATGACTAAGACCGATAATGTAAATGGGATGACTTATAGACTGGTAGTGTATGAAAGGGCCATTATGATATAAATACAACCATCAGACCTATTATACTGAGACCAGTATAATAGGTCTGATGGTTGTATTTATATCATAATTGAGATTATATCTAGTGCTTACTAATATTATGACATTGTAATTGTTAATCAAAATGGCAAACTGAATAAATTGCAGCTAAAATGTATGAATATGATGAATAAATGTGATGTACGCTTGTAGCCCATCCGATTCCGATCATCATCACCACAGTGACATTCAAATCTATATTTTAGCGACATTTTGTGCTGATTCCATCATACAATACAGAATATTGTCCAACAGTTACATGAAATCACTTACAGAGATCAGATTTTAACAGGACTAGCTTGTCAAAAGCATTTTTTCTTTGCTTTTCGTCTCGCGTACCCTAAGTTTAATATTTTACGCAAATGTCCTCGGAGGATCGTTGAGACTGGGGGAGAACTGCGTGACACCGGCATCAGTTTCCGCCGTCAAGGCTTAATAGGGATATGTTCGACCGAGGTATCGAAGAGATTGAGGCGAAGCTGATGCCCGGGCTAGAAACGAAGGCAGGATGACGAAACAAATACAGAAAGAACGGGGGAGGCCACGGTAGGAACACCATTTCTTTAAACTTTCTTGTTCAGTTGCGATGCAAACATACTCTCTATAATTTTAAACCTGCCAGGATCTGGTTTTGACATAACGTTTTTAAACTGGACGATAGATAATTAGCGAAAATATCAACTCAGAAACCTACGTAAACTGAATATTATGGAGTCTCCACACAATTTCTCAGTATAAACACCTTCAGAGAGCAAAACGTT
The DNA here is from genome assembly GCF_004324835.1 of Dendronephthya gigantea. Classification (NCBI taxonomy): domain Eukaryota; kingdom Metazoa; phylum Cnidaria; class Anthozoa; order Malacalcyonacea; family Nephtheidae; genus Dendronephthya; species Dendronephthya gigantea. The sequence goes on along the minus strand of NW_021163024.1, from coordinate 47,465 downwards.
CAATTAATAATCTTTACTACTTCATCCAACAATTTTCAGTAGTCCCAATACAAAACAACGAACAAGTATTTGATGGAAAACGTCTGTAGTATTCTTAATTCTTTCACTTGGAAGACTTTTTTACCATCTGTACCCATTTTTATCTATCAATTTTAGGCATTCTACATCTAAAGAGGAAGATCCTGAATTTGACGAGGGTCCCTCGACCTCAAATTTCAATGAAACCAAGGGTAGGAGCCCCGAAGGTCGTATAAATTTCTCTACCATCGTATATACACGTTCTTTGTCTGGAATTATGAAATTCTTGTTGACATACAGTGATAGGTAATAACTTAACTTAAGACATGAAGCAGAATTATAGCTTGGCTAGCCACAGCCAGAATAATACCAGGTCTTCGCGGTAAAGGAGCTTGCTAACACTTGCTACATTAAGCACCATACTGCAAATTGCTTGATAAATAATTTTTATTTTTCCACTAGATGCCGAAAGCAAATAAAAAATCTTTTCAATATAAGACAGGAGATTTGGTGCGGGCCAAAATTAAAGGGTTCAGAAAGTGGCCGGCAAAAGTAGGTGAAAGAAAGAGATGTGCTGCTACAAAATATTTGTGAATTTGCTTGCGTTTACATTATTTCGTTTTTTGTCCAAGGTCGTAGCTAAGGTAAACACGCGTTACGCCATCGTGTTCTTTGGGTCATATGAAAGGTAAGCTATCTTTCTTATCTTTAGCTATTTGGACTTTATCGCAAAATTGAAAACTTTAATTCAACAGGCGTTCTGTCAAAAGCAAAAATTTGACCTTATGGAGAGACCGGCATCAGTTTCCGCCGTCAAGGCTTAGTAGGGATATGTTCGACCGAGGTATCGAAGAGATTGAGGCGGAAGCTGATGCCCGGGCTAGAAACGAAGGCAGGGATGACGAAACGAATACAGAAAGAACGGGGGAGGCCACGGTAGGAACACCATTTCTTTAAACTTTCTTGTTCAGTTGCATGCAAACATACTCTCTATAATTTTAAACCTGCCAGGATCGGGTTTTGACATAACGTTTTAAATTGGACGATAGATAATTAGCGAAAATATCAACTCAGAAACCTACGTAAACTGAATATTATGGAGTCTCCACACAATTTCACAGTAAACACCTTCAGAGAGCAAAACGTTCAATTGATAATCTTTACTACTTCATCCAACAATTTTCAGTAGTCCAATACAAAACAACGAACAAGTATTTGATGGAAAACGTCTGTAGTATTCTTAATTCTTTCACTTGGAAGACTTTTTTACCATCTGTACCCATTTTTATCTATCAATTTTAAGCATTCCAATCTGAAGAGGAAAATCCTGAATTTGACGAGGTCCCTCGACATCAAATTTCAAGAAAGGCAAGGGTAGGAGCCCCGAAGGTCGTTTAAATTTCTCTACCATCGTATATAGACCTTCTTTGTCTGGAATTATGGAATTGTTGTTGACATACAGTGATAGGAAATAACTTAACTTAAGACATGAAGCAGAATTATAGCTTGGCTAGCCACAGCCAGAATAATACCAGGTCTTCCGCGGTAAAGGAAGCTTGCTAACCTCACTTGCTACATTCAGCACCATACTGCAAATTACTTCATAACTAATTTTTATTTTTCCACTAGATGCCGAAAGCAAATAAAAATCTTTTCAATATAAGACAGGAGATTTGGTGTGGGCCAAAATTAAAGGGTTCAGAAAGTGGCCGGCAAAGTAGGTGAAAGAAAGAGATGTGCTGCTACAAAATATTTGTGAATTTGCTTGCGTTTACATTATTTCGTTTTTTGTCCAAGGTCGTAGCGAAGGTAAACACGCGTTACCATCGTGTTCTTTGGGTCATATGAAAGGTAAGCTATCTTTCTTATCTTTAGCTATTTAGACTTTATCGCAAAATTGAAAACTTTAATTCAACAGGCGTTCTGTCAAAAGCAAAAATTTGACCTTATGGAGAGACGGCATCAGTTTCCGCCGTCAAGGCTTAATAGGGATATGTTCGACCGAGGTATCGAAGAGATTCACGGAAGCTGATGCCCGGGCTAGAAACGAAGGCAGGGATGACGAAACGAATACAGAAAGAACGGGGGAGGCCACGGTAGGAACACCATTTCTTTAAAGTTTCTTGTTCAGTTGCCGATGCAAACATACTCTCTATATAATTTTAAACCTGCCAGGATCGGGTTTTGACATAACGTTTTTAAATTGGACGATAGATAATTAGCGAAAATATCAACTCAGAAACCTACGTAAACTGAATATTATGGAGTCTCTACACAATTTCTCAGTATAAACACCTTCAGAGAGCGCAACGTTCAATTAATAATCTTTACTACTTCATCCAACAATTTTCAGTAGTCCCAATACAAAACAACGAACAAGTATTTGATGGAAAACGTCTGTAGTATTCTTAATTCTTTCACTTGGAAGACTTTTTTACCATCTGTACCCATTTTTATCTATCAATTTTAGGCATTCCACATCTAAAGAGGAAGATCCCGAATTTGACGAGGGTCCCTCGACCTCAAATTTCAATGAAAACCAACGGTAAGAGCCCCGAAGGTCGTATAAATTTCTCTACCATCGTATATACACGTTCTTTTTCTGGAATTATGAATTCTTGTTGACATACAGTGATAGGTAATAACTTAACTTAAGACATGAAGCAGAATTATAGCTTGGCTAGCCACAAGCCACAGCCAGAATAATACCAGGTCTTCCGCAGTATAGAGGGAGCTTGCTAACTTCAAAAATTGCTACATTAAGCACCATACTGCAAATTGCTTGATAAATAATTTTTATTTTTCCACCAGATATGCAGAAAGCGAATAAAAATTAGAGAGTTTTCAGTTGCATGCAAACATACTCCAGCTATACATATTTTAAAACCTGCCATGGCCGGTGTTTGACATCACGTTTTTAAAATTGGACGATAGGTAACTAACGAAAATGTCAACTCGTAAACTTACGTAAACTGAATATTAAGGATTCTCCATACAATTTCGCAGTGTAAACATCTTTGGAGAACAAAACGTTCAATTAATAATTTGTATTACTTCATCCAACAATTTTAGGTAGTCCCATGTATAAACTAAAAACAAGTATTGGATAGGAAACGTATTTTTTCACATGCGAAACTTAATATCAATAATTTTTATCTATCAATGTTAAGCATTAACAAGAGGAAAAAAGGTGAATTTGGCCATGGTCAATCATTCGCTAGTATATTGGCTGAATTTTTAATACCTCCTGAGATCGGCTTTTTACATGACGTTTTCAAAATTGGACGGATGGCAGGTAATTACCGAAAATGTTGACTTACAAACTTAGGTAAACTGAATAATAAAGTGGCCACGACCTATTTTTTTTCTGCATGAGTAAAAAAAAAGACAAGTAAGAAATTTCAATTACTCTAGTTACTCAGACCACACCAAATGTTGTTTGTAACATAATAACAAATTGGGTTTTAACACTAGAACAACGGAATTCGTTTTATCTGCATGAACCTAGAATATGTAAAACTTTTCCAGAATTAAACGTTTTCAATGCTATTAATATAAATTGTTAGAAATCTATCAGAAATAAACAGCTGCTATTTTACTTAGATTCAACGAAATACAAACTTGCACTTGACTTAAGTATGATAATTACGGTACCCATGCAGGCAAGCTAAAAAGATTGAAATTTAATGGTTTAGTTGTATGTTTAATTAAATAATTGTCATAGGCCTAGGTAGAGCTTCAAGGCGTTCATGGTGACGAAAACACTGCAAATGCTGCAAACGGAATACGAATATCATAGCTAAGTTTAAGTTAAACTACAAAAATGACATCCGGAAGTGGCAGTAAAATGGGAATGATGCCGTTTATAACTGGAAAAGTAGGGTCGAGAGATCACGACTGGTCTCAAAAAGAACAAAAGAATTCGAAACAATTGGATGTGAACGATGTAAGAATAGATTGGGAATAAATTTTAAGGGCATCCAGGTACGAGTTAACGTGTACAGAGAAAGAAATAAAACTAGCCCAAGTGTGCAGAGATGAAGTTGCGGATTATTTGGTGCCATAGTTATGAGACACTGCATTTGGTGCCATAGTTATGAGACGCTTCGCCTTAGGTCGACAAGGCAAATGGTGTTTTTCTGGAGAAATGCGAAGAGGTTTGATGCACTTGACTTTAATATATGGTACCCATGCAGGGAAGCTAAATACGTTGACATTTAAAGCTGTATAGTTGGTGGTTAAAGAAATGCTCATTCCTCATAGACCTATGAGAAGCTTCAAGGCGTGGAAACGAAAACACTGCCAATACTGCAAACGGTATAAGAATATCATACACTCCAAAAATGGCATCTGGCATTGGCAATGAGTCTGGGGCCAATTAATCAGCATCTTATCTCAAATACAAGAATATCGGAGTAAACAACAGAAGTTTTTGCGAAATTTCAAAAAAAACACCAAAAGCGATTGAAATGTGTACGTGAGATCTCGTATAGAGCACCATTGTTCTAAATTACAAAGCCAAGATTATCCTTTGGCGAATAGTAAAAATAGGCATCAAAATTTTCACGGACGTCCCGGAAAAATAATCGGTTAAAGATTCGACAGCATGCAGAGGAAGAGAATGAGCAATGGTTACATAGGAAATCGTTTAGGATTTCAAGCACACAGGGATAAAATGATCTACTATTACCCTATAAGAAGCTATGCGAAAAAGCTCTACAGTGCCAATATGAGAAGCGACAGTTATCCTCAAGTTTGCATTAATCTTAATACTTGTGGGACGAACACTTTGTTAGGCATAAAATTAATGTAATATTACTTTGATAAATAGTGCAGCGATTTATGGCATGAGTTACTCCAAATGAAAGAAATAGCTGAAAAATATCTATATAATGATCATTTCACAATGTCATGCAGGCATATTTTGCCAGCGCGCATATCCTAGCTATCTAAATCAGCGGAACAGAATCAGCAGAAAAGGCACACCTAAGCTTGGTTCTTGTGTTCGCTTATAAATGTTAAATATAAACTAAACTGGCGATTTTTCCACTACATACCGAAAACAAATAAAAAAATCGCAAAGATATGAGGAGAGGGATTTGGTTTGAGCAAAAAAGAAAGGTTTTAAAGAGTGGCCTGCAAAAGTAGTTGAAAGGAAGAGTCATGCTTCCAAAAAATATTTGGGTATTTGCTTGCGTTTAGCCTATTTCGTATTTCTTTCGTATTTCGTAAGGTTAATAGGCGTTACGCCATCGTCGTCTTTGGGTCATATGCAGAGATGTAAGCTATCTTTCTTATCTTTAGCTATGTAGACTTTTTTGCAAATCTGAGAATTAATTTCAATTCAACTGGCGTTTTGTCGAAAGAAAAAGCATAACGCCTTGGAGAAACCAGCATCAGTTTCCGCCTTCAGTGTTATAACAGAATATAAGTTGAAGAAAGCAAACTTGTTGTTGAGATAAACATATTTAATTACTTATAAGTTGTCCTCAATACGGCCCCGAGGATCTTATAACTATTCCGAAGCCGAACACATAATAAAAAGGGATTGTTTAACCGCTGTTGTTTAGTATCAACAGCGGTAAACCAATCATACAAATTAACCTATGAACAGATCAAAGCGCTAATTTGTGAAAATTTTTGTGAACGCAAAATGTTCTGAACTTTTTAAATGCCGCTTTATAATCGGTTTTTGAGACAACCCTGAGAAATTTTGGAATTCAGGGATAGCTTTCGCAAAAAAAAATTATATACGCAAACTCAAAATTGAGTTTTGTTTCACCACCGCGAAATTATGATTGCTCCCCGTTTTTTTTTCACCGCACATCAGCACTGTTGGGATTAGCTCGCGCTTTTAGAATGAATTTAATAAATGATCCTACCTTACACCTGCTCTTCTGATATTCTTGAATAAAACTGCGAGATGTTAGACATGGGTGTTCACAACACGATACTCTGCCAGACTCGAAATTTCGTGAAGAAATATTCCCAAAAGATTCGCCTCTGCGTTTCTTCAAGTTATTCCTGAGTTATATATGAATCTATGAAATATAAAACAGAGTTGTAACAAGCATATGTTTATTGGTCAAAAATCACAAGGACTGAAATTTTTTTAGATTTTTATAACGAGCAGATCGACAGGTATGTCTTCTTCCAAATTGCCTGTTCAACGGACACTTTCCTAAACGCAATTCACGAAATCCCTGATAAATTATAACGTTCGATAACCATAGTCTGGTTATGGTCAAGAAATTTTAGGCCGTCCTTCTGCGGGATGTGGTGTTAATACATCTAATATGGCCAACTTTTGTAACTTTATGGAGTAATTTGTTCGCTGCCATGACGGGGACATGCGCTTACGATGAAAACTGAACTATGCCAAAAACGATATTATAATTTTAATCATTTTTTGGTTTAGGATTTGCTTTGCCTATTTTTGTGACAATCAGAAATTAGGATATAACAAGATTCTATCGGTGTAAAGGTGTAAGAAATTCGGTTTTAACAAAAGTTTTCAACAATAGATCCATAAAACAAGGTAGTAGGTAAAATATATTTTGGAGTAAGACTTATATAGTTTACTCAACATGCAATTGTAACAAGCCTATTTTATGCTAGATTCAATTCAACAGACAAAGGAGACCTTACCAGCATTCAACAGACAAGAAAAACCTATCCATGCATTAACAAGCATCGAGACGCGGTTCCGGAAATTTAAACGACATTCGCCTATTGTTGCATTTTTCTCTGTGTTTCTGTCACGCAACAGCGTGCAGAAATTATTTAGGCTGGATTATTGACCTGTTTCTGAGCAATTATTCTATTTACAATTTTTCTATGCAAATTAATCTATTTATTATTTTGTTAGCATAGAAATTTACGGGAAAGTCTGACGAGCTTTCAAGCAGATTACAGCATTTGAGAGCTACTGGGCATTGCATGAATATTAATAAATTGGCATTCTTACCATAAAATTTTCTGTCCTATATCCGAAGTCGATGAACTGCCAATATACATATAGGTGGGAGATGGTGTTTGGATCCTCTTATGTCTTCTTCCTCTGTAGTTGTATACGACGTTTGCATCAAGTTACGCCTCGATTTTGTGCATTCCCATGCAGGCAGTTCCTGGCGGTGTTTTTCCAGGCCATTTAGAAGAGAATATTCAGTTTCGGTTTTATCACGGTGTGAAATTGTGGTCTTCAACAAAACGTCTGTTGAATTGCTTATCTGAAGGATCGATTATCCTTCCCGTGTTCCAAAGATAATAATGCATTTTCTGTGATTAATACCTAGAATATTGTAAAAATGAGATTATAATGATTGAGTATGCCTGGTTACAATGTGATAGACTTTAGAATAAGTTACTCCCAAGGCCCTCGTTTATGAAATATTATATTAATATTAATATTAAGGTGCCCTAGATTCCTCGCCACTAACACTCTACCAGCAGTATTTCTGTTTGCATTAGCCAGTGTCATTATTACAATGAATTTGATAAGTTATGCCAACTTACATGTGCTCTTCTACGCTTCATTAAACTATGTGGTGTGAGACCTTGGTGACCAAAACACAAGAATCAGCCTGGCAGGTAATTTCTAAAGTAATAGTAAAATCAGGTATAAAACAAAAACGCGGAATGGAATAATTAAATTGTTTGGTTTCATTTGGAAGATTGACTTTTCCCTAAGATTTTCTTTGCTAAGATACATTTACTCAGTGCTCGCACATGCAAGGCTAAGTGTACCCTACTCAAGATACAAAGGAAAAGAAAAATTTGTACAGAGCTAACTCTGGTGTTAATCAAGCATGATATAAACCATGAAGTGAAATCAGGATACATACCTCGACATCGCTGAAGATCGAGTTAAAACACCCAGCCGATTGTAAAAGACTCATATCTGGCATCTTGTCTGGACGATTTTGACTGCCTTTACTTTGCCTTTTTCCACACAGCCGAGACACTTCAGTTTTCTTAATAATCCGATTCTCGGATCGTCCTCGGAATTACTTGTCAGATCATCGACTTGATATTCTTTTATTGCTAATCCCTCGTTTTGCTTTCATCAGCAAGTTTGATTTTCTTTCCCCGATTATGGAATGAACTTTGGACGGATTTAAATCTGTCTGAAGTTCCTCTTCGTCAATAATCTTCCAGCTTCTCGTTTCCCCTTTTATGTTCATTTGTATTCGTCCAGGAATTCCTGCAAATACAGAAAATTGTTGTAAAAAATAATTTTTTTCCCTACATCTTCATATCAACTGAAGTATTCTTGATTTCTTATTCTAAATTTCCACTCTAACAAACATGCAAAGAAAATGCTGACTCAGACAATGATATCAATATCGTCACTAAACAAATATCTGAAAAGAACTTAAAGGAAATTTACATAATATTTTGTCTCTTTCAGCAAAGGATGATTATTCATTTAAAATCTGTTATACAGGGTGTATAAAAGAATTCGAATTCAACTTTGACAGACTGCTGTAAGTAAAATGCTATAACAAAATGATATAATTTTTGTATGGCAATAAAGAATAGCCTATTAGATTTTTGAAAAATTATATATTTCGTATGTCAATGCGATCAGAAATAATCATTGTTATCGTCTGCTAAAAATGTTTTTTTGAAATCAAAGTTTTCCGCTTAAGGGAATTCGAAGTGCATGACACCTAAAGAGAAAAGATAATGCAAACTTAATTGAATGAACAAATCGCTTGTTTTGGACAAGAAGAAGTTTGCGATAAATTCTCAGAACAAATTTTCAGAACAAAATGTCCAATTCCCATAATTAGCGAAAAAATGTAATTTTTATCGACTTTTTTTGTCGACCCGATATTCGTTCATTTTTTAACAAAATGATGCGAACTGCGTACATGGATGTCATCATAAAGAAATAAACAAACTTAACTTAAAACTTAAAAAATAAATAAACTTAACAATTATGTAAAAATCAACAAATTTTTTCACATACATATTCTGTGTAAATACACGCCAAATTTTAATTCGAATTTTTTTTATACACACTTTACTATAATATATAAATTTACGGAAAAACCAAAAAGCAAAACCGTTTTCAAATTAACGCGATGACAAAAATCGAATCACCTGTTTGAAAGCTTTTGAGCGACTGGAAAGAGTTTTAATAAATTGGCATTCTTACCATAGTATTTTCTGTTTTTCATTCGAGGTCGAGGTGCTCTTCGTCTCTGGCTTGTTTATATCTTCTTCAGCCGTATTTGAAACGTTATTTTCAGCGTCTGCATCAACTTCTCGTATTCCCAGTTCCTAGAGCTGTTTCTCCAATTTGGAATATTATTTTCGGTTTTAAAAGAGGTAAACTTGTGCTTTTCGACAGAACGGTTGCTCAATTACTCGGATGGGTTCTCTGTTTGTTTTTCTGTCTGTCAGAAAACAAAATATAATTAATATCATGGGATGACCTGCTAAGATTGAGTGATTGTTCCCACGGGCCTCGTTTCTGAAAAATTACTGTGCTTTAAAACCGTGAACACTCAAGTTCAACCTGCGTTTGCATTGCCGCAACGCTATTGTAATGAATTCATTAATATGTTTAATTGCCACTCTAACTAACAGAGTTAACAGGGTTAGTCGGCGAATTTCACAGCTTTTGAGCGGCTGAAAAGAATCAAAGAAAATTTAAATAAATTTACTCTCTTACCGTAACATTATTTATGCTTCATCAAAGGTGGAGGGATTTTAAAATTGCCACGCCAGGGCCAGTATTCTGGGACACGTTTGGTGAGACCTCATAATTATTTACATTGACTTCAGGTCTTCCGCTGTATATGCAAAGTGTGCTTTTTTCTTCTTTTCTTCTGTTGTATTTTCCCCATTAGATGCCTGGAATAAAACACTGAATTGTTGATCAATTCTACTTCAGAGATTGCTGCTGTAATATATGTATAATTATGTACATAATTAGTATAGGGATTAGGATTCTGCTGCATGGAATTATAGTCACTTGTATCTAGGTACTTATGCTGAACACACCACTATTAATATCTTTTACATGGTGGCAGCGGTAAAACAGTCTGAACTTAACAAGAAAGATATCGCCATTAAGATAAAGACAGAAAAAACAAACTGCTACAAATAATACATGTAGCAGTCAAGAAGAAATCAAAATAAGGAATTCAAGTTAGTGGCATTACTGAAGCAGAACGAATTCCCCGGAAAATTCTACCGCAAAGAAGACATACATGCGAAGATAGAAGCACACAGAAGCTGAAAATCAAGCACAAACATATCCTTAGAGTATCCTTGGAATAAACATTGTAGTATAGCTACAGTGATATTAATATTAAAGCTATATAGAACTATATGTACTTTGGGTTATGAAAGTTGGCAGACAATAACGGGGACAATAATGCTCGTGCATCGCTGAACACAAGCGGGGCAATTGGGTAAACTACAATACTAAGCGATTATCCTATACCTGAAGTAAAAGAAAGGGAAATAAACTCACGATAGAATAAATTGGCCGATAAGATGTCGGAATCTATTATGCCCCGCATGGACTGGGCTAATTCAGATCAAGGCAGCGCTATAAAACTGTTTAAACAACAATGCGAGTTATATTTCTCTGTTAAAGAGGTAAAGAAAGAGAAACAAGTAGACCATATCTTGTTGTTTACCGGTGCTAATGGCATTAGAATGTTTAACTCATGGGGATTAAATGAGACGGAAGAAAAAGACCCAGATGTTGTCTGGAATAAATTTATTTCGCATATACAACCAAAAGAAAATTTTAGAGTAGCGCGGCTGTATTTACAAAAAATCAGACAGCAAGAAAATGAAAGTGTTGACGAGTTTGTCTCAAGGTTGAAGTTACAAGCCTTCAAATGTAGCCTGCGTGATGATAAAGAATTCGAGGACAGAGTAATAGAACAATTGATTGCTGGAACGTACCACAGTGAACTACAAAAGCAGCTCCTAGCAATGGACAAATCATTGAGTTTGGCTAAAGCAATTGAACTTGGAAAGACGCATGAAGCCACCCTAATGCACATGAAAGAATTGGCACAGGTACAACGAGAGGAGACATCGACGGTGTATGAAGTTCGAAGAGAGGAAACTTGTGGGAATTGTGGAAAGTTCCACTCAAAGTTTCCGAGAGATAAATGCCCAGCGTTTGGTACAATGTGTCATCGATGCAAGAAACGAAATCACTGGGAGAAGATGTGTAGATCAAAACTGGCAAATGGACCAATAAAAGACCAGTCTGGTTCTAAAGGTCAGGCAAATGGACCGACAAAAGATCAGTCTGGTTCTAAAGGTCGCTCGAAGTACTCTCGTCGAAAGAACTACGAGCAACGGGAGATACATAATATCAGAAAGGAAGACTCTGACGACGATGATTTATTCGAAGAAATGACAATAAATACTGTCAAGATATCAGATATCAGTGCGTGTGACGACCTTCGTTCTAAGCCACGCGACGAAGCTTTCACATACATCAAAGTCAAGTGTAGCAAAAGAATACGAGCAAATTTGAAAGTGAAGATAGATACGGGCGCACAAGGCAACACCCTACCAGTGAGAATGTTCCGTGAAATGTATCCAGGAAAAGTCGACTCTGCAGGGTTCCCGCGAAAAAACGCAGTCAAGAACCGTCAAGTGGTCCTGACTGCTTATAATGGCACAAAAATACCACAGTATGGCGCAATACAACTCCAATGTCGCTATGATGGATGTAAGTGGATCAACACAGATTTTTACATCGTGGATTCAGACGGTCCCGCTATTCTTGGCCTGCCAAGTTCCCTTGATCACAAGCTAGTAACACTCCATTGTGAAATCAGGAAATCGAAGGAAGAGTCCCGTCCAGCCGAGGCAACGCACGGATTCTCGAAGCCAATTGATAAAAGCAGACGTATTAATACTGTAGACGATTTAAAGGCAGTATATCCTGAGCAATTCGATAAAATGGGAAAATTTCCTGGTGAGTACCACATTGTTCTTGAAGAAGGAAATCATCCAGTAATACATGCGCCACTTAAGTGTCCCATACATCTGAAAGATGAGCTAAAGCAAGAGTTAAACGACATGGAACAAAAAGGTGTTATAAAGAAGATGACGGAACCGACAGATTGGGTGAGCAGCATAGTCATATCGAGACGGAAGAACGGGAAATTGCGGATATGTCTGGACCCAAAAGATCTGAATAAAGTTATAAAACGATGTCATCACAAAACACCAACTTTGGAAGAAATCACACATAAATTTTCAGGATCGAGATACTATAGCAAGCTCGATGCAAAAAATGGCTATTGGTCCGTGGTACTAGACGAGGCGAGCTCTAGACTAACAACTTTCAACAGCCCATTTGGAAGATATTGCTTCCAAAGAATGCCATTCGGTTTGGTAATGAGTCAAGATGTTTTCCAACACAGAATGGATCAGATTCTTGAAAAATGTCCCGGGACAGTCAGCATAGCCGATGATATCGCGGTATGTGGGAAAACAGAGGCGGAACATGATTGGAACCTACTCAACTTAATGGAAGTAGCAAAGAAATACGGGTTGGTGTTCAACAGTGAGAAATGTGAGCTTAAAGTCCCACAAATCAAATTCTTTGGTATGATGTATGACAAAGACGGTGTTCATCCAGACCCAGCCAAAGTGACGGACATAAAGCAAAGGTGTTCCCCAAAAAGCAAGACTGAACTTCAAGAATTTCTAGGAATGGTCACATACATGTCTCCATTCATACCAAAGTTGGGGGAGCATACAGCAAGTTTACGAAACCTCCTTAAGAAAGAAACTGACTATGTGTGGTCAGAATCGCAGGAGCAAGACTTTCGAAAGATTAAAGGACTTATTTGTCATGAAACCACACTCACGTACTTTAACGTAGAGGATGAAACAGTTATACAAGTGGACGCATCCTCTAGAGGAACTTGGTGCTGTGTTGCTCCAGAACAATAAGCCTATAGCGTTTGCATCAAAGTCGTTGAGTGACACCGAGCAACGTTATGCAAACATAGAAAGGGAACTGCTGGCTGTAGTATTTGGGTGTGAAAGATTTCATACTTATGTATATGGGAAACAGTTCACCATCGAGTCGGATCATTAGCCGTTGGAAATGATGCAGCTGAAACCATTAACAGCCGCTCCCCCGAGGTTGCAAAGAATGTTACTTCGTCTCCAAACGTATGACGTGAAGATAAGATATTTACCCGGAAAAGAAATGCTGCTGGCAGACAGTTTATCGCGTTCTCCAGGTACAGATAGCACAACGATAGACCTAGATCTGCAAATCCATCATATCCAATTTACACAGCAACGACTTGATCAGATAAGACAGGAATCTAGGCAGGATGCAGTTAAGGCAGCTAATGGAAGTGATTGTGGTGGGTTGGCCAGAGAAGAGGAGAGACGTACCCAAACAAATCCAACCATATTGGTCATTTAGGGATGAGTTGGCTGTGGAGGATGGTCTTGTGTTAAAGGGTCCACGAATAGTCATTCCACGAAGCCTAACCTCAAATATACTATTCAAGCTTCACGAAGGACACCAAGGAGTAGAGAAATCTAAACTCAGAGCGAAAGACTGTGTTTTTTGGATCAATATAAGTAAGGATATAGAGATGACCAGTGCACAATGCTCTACCTGTCAACAGTACAGGAAGTCACAGATCAGGGAGACATTGCTCCCTCATGATGTTCCCACTCGCCCATGGCAAATAGTAGGGACAGACTTGTTCGAGTTTGAAGGGGATAATTATTTGATTATAGTCGATTATTATTCAAAGTTTCCATTTGTAGAAAAGATGCCTGTTCATTGTACCGCAAAAGCCGTTGTTGAAGCAACTAAGAAGATATTCTCAGAGCAAGGAATTCCTCAGAAAGTCGTGAGTGATAATGGACCTCAATTTAGTTCTTCATTGTACAGTGCATTTGAGAAAGAATGGAACTTTTCACATATGACATCTTCGCCGCATTATCCCCAGTCAAACGGGTTTGTTGAACGGTTCATTCAAACTGTCAAGAATTCATTTCGTAAAGCAAAGGCTAGTGGGAATGATCCCAAAATGGTTCTTCTTTGCATTCGCACTACACCAGTAGACAGCAGCATCCCAAGTCCTGGAGAATTATTATTCGGACGTAAGCTGCAAGGAAATCTTCCTGTAAGAATACCTAATAGTGATCACCGACGGGATGAGGTCCATGCCCGTCTTGTGGAGAAACAACAGAGACAAAAAACGTACTATGACCAGCATGCTCGTGATCTTTCTCAACTAGTTCCAGGGCAAGAAGTCCGAATTCAAGATAACAGAACCAAAGAGTGGCAACAAGGTACGGTACGCAGACAATGCCAGGAACCACGGTCATATGTGGTGGAAAATGAAAATGGTAGTTGGCTACGGAGAAACCGACGGCACATTCAGACAGTAATTGAACCTGCATCAAGATGTGCGTTAGATTCACAAGGGAGAGCGGAAGAACCAGAAGAGAAAGCTGGAGAGGAACTTGGAGAGGAACTTGGACAAACTACAGGCGAGATTCACCAAAACGTCTACAGAACCAGATCTGGAAGGGCAGTTCATAAACCTGAGAGATATGGACAATACATTAACACTTAGAAATAGTAGTGCGTGTAATTAAAAAACTTTATTGTTAATGATATATAATGCTCAAGGACATGAAGTTCTGGGTCTTTATAAACAGTAATCCAGTTTTCAACATTTTGAAAATAAAAAAAAAGAGATGTAATATATGTATAATTATGTACATAATTAGTATAGGGATTAGGATTCTGCTGCATGGAATTATAGTCACTTGTATCTAGGTACTTATGCTGAACACACCACTATTAATATCTTTTACAGCTGCTCCTACGGCTTTCATTCCGAAACTGAATTACTGTACCCCCAGAACTCCAACCACTCCGAAATTCTACCGGCATTATTTATAACTTCGGATAAATCAGATAACTTTATATTGTAAATTGAACCTCGTTTTAATAATACAATGACAAAACTTAAAAAATGAAATCAGAATATACATACATACCTTGATATAGCTGAAGGTGGAGTTAAAACACTCAGCTGCATGATTGTAAGATTCACATCTTTTATGTTGTCTGGACGACTTTGACTGCATCGATTTTGCCTTTTTCCGCATAGGTGTGGCTTGAGCTTTCTTAGTATGAATCTTGACCTTTGAATTACTTCAGGGATCATTGACTTTATATTCATTTATTGCTAATCCCCCTGCTTCGCTCTTATCAGTAAGTTTGATTTTTCTGTCTTTTGTCGATTATGGAATGAATGTTGGAATTAAGCCGGTCTTAAAGTCCTTTGATGTCGCTTTGATTTAATAGCATCGTGTCTTTGTCAAAGCAGTCTTCCAGCTCTGAATCGACTGGTCTTTTAATGCCGGTTAACATGAGATTTTGCCTCCGCTTGCCATCTTCGTGCTTTAGACGGTTCTCAGCTCTATCAACTAGATGTGGAATTGAATTGGAAACATTTTGGGCTAGATAAGGCCTTAACTTTTCTAATGTACATTCGGTAATGCCGACATTGAGAGATATATCGAACAATGCTTGCCCTTCGGTTGACGACGTAACTATATACCAAGTGAAAAGGAACGAACGTGCTCCACGTGATGCATTGTTCTAATTTGCATCTCAAAGATCCACTACTTCCGGATAAAAATACGTTTCAGATTATATTGTTCCCAAGGGACTTGTTTTCTCTTACGCATATTTGAGTTATTGCTGAATTAGTCCAGGATTTCCTACAAATATATGTAGAAAATTATTGTAAAAAGCAAATTTTGTCTGCAAACCCTCACATCGACTGAAATATTGTTGATTTCCTGCTTTTAATTTCCACTCTAATAGAGTGGAAAGTGCCAGGAGATGATACCAATATTGTCACTAACAAATAGCTATCAGACGAGAATTTTTGGCTAATTTAATTATTTGTATCTTTGAATACGTATAAATTATTCAGTTACGGTGAAGCCACGTCATGTTACCAAAGTTGACGACAAAAACCCAGTTATTCCAGAACAACTGCATGCATGTACAGAATAATTTAATCAGTAATTAGCACTCTTACCATAACATATTTTGTCCTACATCTGAGATCGATGGACCAATCATGAAATCCTGCACTTGAGAACAAGTTTTTCGAGACCTATTATTTAGGTCTTCTTTCTTCACCTGTGGTTAGCTTTAACTTTCGCCTCGACTTCTTGAATACATGTTCCTAGAAGCATTTCTCTGTAAGGCACGGTTATTAGTTGCGGTAATTCCACAACGTGAAATTGTGCTTTTCGATAAAACGTCTGGTGAATTACTTGGGTGGCATCTCTCTCTCCAAAAACTGTATTTTCTGCCATTAGATGCCTAGCATAAAGTAAAAATGTAATTGGTCTGATTATTAGATCTGCATGGTTACAAGTTTTGAATAAACTTACTCCAGAATTTTTGTCCTATATACGCGGACCTTGCTCGTTTTTGGAAATTGCTGTCCCTTATAACTCTAAACACTCTGAAATTCTACCTGCCGTATTCTTGTTTGAATTATCCAGCGCTAATACATTGAATTTGAAAGTAATTCCAACTTACATCAGCTCTTCTGTATGTAATATGTTTGATTCAACTGTGGGATTTTAGACCTGTCACGAGACTGCACCAGCCTGATAATTTCTAGAATAAGAACAAAATTCGGTATAAAATATAGATGTGTGAAATGATATAATTGAACTGGTTTCATTTGTGCGATACACTTAATTCCTTCTTTACTATTTATTCAGTGGAGCAAGTTATACTGGCTAGCCCATGCATGCGAAAAGCGCATCAAATCAAAAGCCCAAAGGTCTCATTTTATGCAGTTTTCATCTCGCCTAGTCTGAAAAACTCTCTCAATAATTATAAACAAGCTCTAAGATACAATAAAATACACTATAAATGTGCATGCATGCTAGGGTACGTGTGAGCACTTGCTGTATCCTAGAAAGAAAGGAAAAAGGACTGAGATCTGTACAGATATAACTTTATTGAGAGATAACTCTTTATGCGGTTAAATTAACCTGCATGGTGTTAATTGATCGAGCATGACACATTAAGTCACTGCATGAAATCACAATACATACATCGACATAGCTGAAGATCGAGTTAAATCACCAAGCCTATTGTCAGATTCACTTCTAGCATCTTGCCTGGATGAATTTGACTGCCTTGACTTTGTATTTTTCCCCACAGCTGTGACTTGAACTTTCTTGAATCTTGATCTCTGAATTGCTTGCGAAATCACCGGCCACGTATTCTTTCATAGCAAATCACCGGTTTCGCTTTGATCAGCAAGTTTGTTTTTTCTTCGCCGATTATGGAATGAATATTTTGGACGGATTAAATCCGGTGTAATGCTGCTTTGCCGACAATGCAATTTCATAGCATCGTGGTTTCTTCAATATAGTCTTCAGCTCCGTATTTAACAGAACCAGGCTTAATAGCCGGTTAACTTGTACTGTTGAACTTCAGCTTTTGTATCTTTGTGCTTCGAGCGGCTCTTAGATGTAAACTATATAAACATTCTGGATTCCGGAACTAATACGACCAGAGACGTTTCAAATACTCGTTTGGTAATATCGAGTTATTGACACCGTTTGAGAAATGAGCATTGAGAAATATCGAAGGGTTCTTTCTCTTCGTTTGACGGCAGAACAATACCGCGTGGAGAAGAGAGAATGTGTTACACGTGATACACAGGCGCAAAAAACCTTCCACAGAAACACAAATTTAGAACTAATTTGCATCTCATTACCAAGCTCCCCCTTTCCTCTTACGTTTGTTCTAGTTACTCTTGACTTCGTCCACGAATCCCTACAAATATAAATAATTATAGTATAAAAAACAAATTTCACATCGACTGAAATGTTTTTAAATTCTTATTCCGCGAATTGGCACTCACATCGGCGACCGAAATCCTGACAAAGGAATATAATATAAATTAACAAGCATCCAGATAGAATCCAGAAGAATTAATATGATTTGCGGTCAGTGGCACGTGCAGTGATGTCAAAACCAAGTCACATTTGAGGTAAACTTTCATGACTGTCTTGACTCGTCTATTGTTCCGTTATCCGAGGTCTATACCAAGCTTTTTCAACAAGGTAGGTGAGACAATTTTTTCCATGCTCTAACCGGGTGAAATGCAATTTAACAGTTTTCACGCAAAAAGCCCTTATCACGACCTTATTGAATCGTATTTTCATTATCATGCTTTCTCAAAATCTCACGACACTCGACAGCCAAAGAATTTCGGATATCCGATTTTCGGATTTGACTAGCTAAAGGACTTTTCGAGTAATTTAACGTTGTCGTCGAAGAGCTATCTTTAAAAGGGATGAGACAAGCGGGGAAACTGAGAATCGTTTTGAACTAAGAATAAATTCTTACAGACTGAACTTCTTTCTGCATGTGAAAATGAACTTTGGACTGCGAAGTGCGACGTGAAGATGCCGCTTGTTTCTCGGACTTTGATCGTTATTATTAAAACATTTGAGTTATTTATCGTTGTTTAGTTATTTTTTTGAATTTATAAAACTTTTATAGGATTTTGCTATAAGTATGCTATATGTATAAGACAATAAGTATAAATATAAGCGCGGCCAGTAATCGTGTTTTGTAAATATCTCGAAACCGGTCTAGACAACCCTCGCTTATGTATTTTGTATTAGAATTGATTCTTTGTTTTCGAGATAAATAAATACACAAGACAAACGATATACAAGCATATAAAACTATGTATGCATCTTGAAGTTTTTTACAGTACTAGTGAACTAATAAGCTACACAACTTGTGCTGATTGCTCAAGGTACAACAAACACGTAACTTAATTTAACTTGCATGTATAATTATTATGTTAACTATTAGGATAAAATCAATAAACCTTTAAGACTTTAACAACTGTCCGTTAGTATAGACTTTAGTCATCAATATTTGCGAGCATATTCGGCATTATTCGGACTTCAGTAATTTTGTATCAACTTCGATCTCTTTCGACGCTATTCTTTCTTGTATAAATGGAAGATATATCTATATGTCTTGCCCAGTCTATGACGGAATTCTTTATTAATTTTTGCACATTGATTTTCTTGAGTTCCTGCTTTACAACTCAACTAATGTCTAATAACAGTCTATATACGTATGATATAAGTGACAGCTTTACAACATGCATGATCTGATAACACTCTATACGGGTACAGTATCGTGGCCAGCCTGACAATTCAGTCCCGCTTATTTACTGTGAAAACTATAAATTTCTAAGGAAAGTAATAATTTTAATAACCTGAAATTTGCATAGAAGGACAACATTATGTCATTGCTACGTCACTGGCTACGTAGCTGGATTGTTTCTTGACGCGTACGAGATTGACCTATTGCCTAATATATTTGCACAAATTTAATTTCAGCTGTTGAATTAATAACGAAGCGTAGATTGCTTCTTCAACGTATTGTACATTGTAAAATCCGTAGGTTAAAATAAACTATTTTTAAAATTTATAACGTTTACCAATAATTAATTTCAGTTAAGCAACTGGAAAAGTCACAACATACAGGTGAAAATAGCCCATGCACAATTTTTTTAGTTGATTGCGCGAAGTTGGGGATGACCGATTAAAAATTTTTTAAACTGAATAATCTTTTTTTAAACCATCAGTGGTTTACTCTAAGTCTCTAATTCAATATCATGCTGCTTTAGTCGAAAAATAATGAACAGAAAAATGAAGTGATTAATAATATTATAGGTTGTTGTAAATATGGTTTAGTGATTTTATTAAACAAGTACACAAGGGTTGCTTTCCATTGTCGGCCTTTTTGTACGTACACACACAGTTGCCAAGATCGATTATAACAGCGACAAATATAAGCAATATTTGCACACAAAAATTGCTTGCATCATCATAGCTAGCATGTTTATGTGGTTCCCGAATCCCGATATCGATATATCTCCTTTTGCCTTTGGGATTTCGATTCATTCCGTAGACATCAATTGATATACAGTAGTAAAATTGTTTGCAATTTGTTTCCATTGTTTCCAATTGAGACACGGAATGGATCCGAGTAGAAAGCCAGGGAGGAGGGTAACAGAAGGGTGGGAGGAGATTATTTCAACAGAAAACAACATAACGGAGCAAAATCGCGTATCCCTTCCTAACCTTCCCCCCCCCGTCCCTATCGGTCCATAATTTCTCTACTCTTGCACTTTTATAAGTTTATTTTTGTTCCGAGCAGCATAAGCGTACGAGACAGGGGGCAGAGGGGGGGAACTTGCCCCCCGAAAATTTCGGGGATCAAGAAATTCGGGCAAAGTTCAGCCAAAAAATTAACATATATCACATGTTTGTATTCTATTTCGCCATTTTTGTTACACTTTCTTAAAAGCACAGTCTGCACAGACCGCTTTGCCAGGTTTATTCTTACATATCTGGGTAAAATTTAAAATCCGGGTACATTGTACATAATTTATTAAAAATTCGGGTGATTTTTTTGCCCCCCAAAACGAAGTTGCGCCCGTACGCCTATGGCGATCAGCACAGAAAAGAGCAGTATAACTTGAAAACTCAGATTTTTATGTAATTAGCTTCCGTGTCGTATTTGGCCAATTTGAATGGAGTATTATACACCATAAGTATAATAATAGGTCAAACATTGTGCAAATGATCCCTGTAATTAAAATATATAAATTAGCTTCAAATTGAATGCGATCAAGAAAATTACTTGCCATAACTTTGGCCGCGGTTAATTTCACTGCTATAATTATAACTACCTAATTATGAAATAACTATTTAACTATAACTACGAAATACTGAATTTAATTTACTACGAAATACTGAATTTGATTAAAGTATATTCACACTCGGGGGGATCAGTTTTTTCGCAGCAAATACTCTTCTTTTGATGATCTCTTGCGTGGAAGGTGCATGTGTGATTGTGTGCACAGATAATCTAGCAGGTCCTGGATGAAAACCATTAGAGAGAAAGCAATGATCTTTTTCGCACTGCTGCACAGTATAAGTAAATTGTCGTATACTCCTATAAGCATAAACAGTATGCTACCTTTACGTAATCAGGCGTTACCTGAATCGGTTTTCGTTTTCGATTTTGAATGCTATAAATAAATACTATAAAGTGCCCATAGCCGACCAGATCTTGTTAAACGGCGAAATAGCAGCGATATTATTAAAATAGGCCAGAATCTGCATGTATTAAATAATCTGACCCCAGTTAAAGATAAACTTAATCGAACAGCATCAAAAGAACGGTTTTAATTAGTTTAGTTTCTTTTTGGATGAATTGCCGCATCATGCAAGCAAAATGAAAATCGCGCATCGGAAAATTAGACAAAGCTGTTCACCACAACTCTTGGGAGACAAAGCTGCGACGTAGATATATGGGGTCACACACACATTTCAAATACTAGTATATTTCGCGCCAAACGCATGCACTTGCGCAAACGAAAATAATATTAAAAAAAACCCCAAAAAACCAAGGCGTTATTTCAACTCCGTCACTCAAGCCGGAGCAATAACTCAAATGGTGTGTTAAAATATTAGTGTTACAGATTTGCTAGCCACTGCAAAATTGATACAAATTTTTACGCGGTCAAGGAAGGTGGCTAACCTTAAAAGCACTTGCAACATTACCATCATACTGCAAATTGTTTCATTACTAATCTTTTTTTTTCAATAGATGGCTAAAAGGGTTAAGGAGGAGGTGCCTGAAATGGAAGACCAAGAGCCCTCGACTTCAGCCGGAATAATGGTAGGAGGGCTATTTTATTAAAATTTCTAATTCAGTTGCTAATATTCCTTAAACTTTTTTAAAACCTGGCCCGGTTTTCACATCAGTTGACTATATTTCAGGATGAAATTGTAGCCGATCAACAACTAAAGGAATGCCGTAAACATTTCTTTTAGTGCCCCTTTAAGCATTCCTTGTCTGCAAATATGATATTGTTATAATAGACCCTACCGTGACGGGTAATAACTTTACGGCATGTCAGGATATTAGGATTATAGCTATGCTAGCTACTACAAGAATGATACCAATGCATTCTTCGAACAAAAAATGTGGCCTGAAAAATGACATTATTCGTGATTCGATTTATAACTTATTAAAAAAGGGCCCTGAAAAAATGTTATAACATGCAGAACTCAGTGATGGCGTTAATCTTAAGCCAATAATAAACGACCCAACAAGGATTACCTATGAGGTGCAATCGCTTATAGATTTTATATTAGTTTCAAAGTGTTTTCTCTTTCACTTTCTGCATGGTTTATGTAATAATGAAATTGAAAATCCCTAAGGTACCTTTTACGTATATTACGGGCTACACAAGGTATGATGGATCCTACACTTTTTCTGCTGATCTGGCTATGAAATCTGATTGCCTGCTATAGATTTTAGACGAATCAGTGACTGATTTAGAGGTAGTCAGCTCAATATCGCAATCTCACTGCTAGATTTTTATCTGAAAATATCTCTTTGAAATCCATAACCAATAGCGTTGTTATTAAGGCGTTTTGAATTTAAAATTTAGCTATGTAAATTATTCTGATTGCCCCCTAAATCTGCCATGCACTGTGAAGAAGCAAATGTAAATACAAAAAACTAGAGTACTTAAGGATTCTATCCAATCAACATTACATAACCATGCACCAATTAAAACAATTAAAATTAGAAGTCGCACCAACACATTGGTTTCGCCAGACACAAAAGAGCTTTTAAAAATTTGAGACAAATTACTTCAGAATTTTTTAAAATCATGCAACAAAACAACATAACGGAGCAAAAACCGCGTATCCTTGCCTCACCTACCCCCCTCCGCCCCTATCCGTTCCTAATTTCTTTTATTGTCGTGGCGATCAGAACGGCAAATAGCAGTATAACTTGAAAACTCAGATTTTTATACATCGGTTTTGCAATAGTTTATTCATTAAATACATTTATTATTCATGCAACTTCCACTGTACTTAATCAGTTTCCGTGTCATATTTGACCAATTTGAATGGAGTATATACTATAAGTATAATAATAGGTCAAACATTGTGCAAATCATCCCTGGAATCAAAATTAGCTTCAAATTGAATGCGATCAAGAAATGTGCCACATTGTTTCCGACGGTCAACGTGGACGGTCAATATGGCTACCTAACGAAATAATTTATAAAATCACAATATACTCACACTCTGGGGGAATATTTTTTTCGCAGAAAATACATTTCTTTAAAATAATGATCTCTTGCATAGATGGTGCATGCTTGTGTGTGGTACTGTGTGTAGCTAACAGATAATTCAGCAAGTCTTGGATGAAAACCGTTAGCGAGAAAGTAATGATCTCTTTTAGCACTGCTGCACATGCAGTATAAGTAAATTGTTGCACTTGTATCACTATTGCTAATAAGCATAAACATTATACTTCCTATACGGAGTTATACTTGCAAGTATTTTGTACTTAATTGTTTACCTGTATCAGGTGTTACCTGAATCGGTTTTCGTTTTCGATTTTGAAGGTTATAATATATATAAACTACCTGCAAGATAGCCTGAGTGTTTTTTAACATTGCAGGACCGATTATTGTATACGCACACGACACATTGTTTTGAACTAATATTTACAGATTAGCGCAAAAATTATACATAGATGACTTAAAAAGTCTTCAAAACGGTTGATATAATGATCAAATATATATATTTGACTTATTAAAACTCGCAAATAAAGTTTTTCACTAAACACTCAGATTGGTATAAACATAGGTAAAGTCGTACTTATTGGTATAGCTGTTTTATAGTTTAAAACACAGTGTGGAAAATGTATAAAAAAAATTAATCGATTTGGAATTTTCAAGAAGTTGAATGGAGATGGTTGAGCACTCAATAATCTTGAGAACCAGCGTATGGAGACTTCTGCTCTCTATTCTCAAACAGTTTGCAGGGTTTGACTATGGTTTTAAATGTAGTTGTAGAAGGTCAACAACTGAGCGAAGGTCGTCGATCGTATACATTTCTCTTTAGCGCCCTTTTCTGGAATTATGATATTGTGCTAAACATATCGTTATATATAATAACTCAAACGGTATTTTGAGATAATTATTATAGTGTTATAGATTTCCTAGCCACTGCAAAAGTGATACCATTTTTTACACGGTAAAGGAAGGTGGCTAACCTTAAAAGCACTCGCTACATTCAGTATCATACAGCAAATTGTTTCGTCACTATTCTTTTTTTTTCCAATAGATGGCTAAAAGGAGACGTGTTAATGTCAAAAAAGAAGACCAAGGGACCTCAACTTCTGGCAGTTTAATGGTAGGAGGAGTGTATTTAAAAAAATTCTAACTCGATAAGTCGCTAATATACCCAGAATTTTTTAAAACCTGCCGGGCTCGGTTTTTTATATCGCCTTTTAAAAATTTTGATGAGACTTCCCTTTTTCAAACAATCAGTGCCGGGCTCGTTGACTATATTTCTGGATGGAGTTGTAACCAATTAACAACTAAACGAGGGCCGTGAAAATTTTTTTAATACTTTAAGCGTTCCTTGTCTGCAAATATGAAATTGTTCTAAACCCTACTGTGATGTAATATCCTTACAGCATGTTAGGATATTTGTGTTATAGCTATGCTAGCCACTGCAAGAATGATACCAATGCTTTCTGGGAACAAGAAAAGTGTCTAGCCTGAAAAATCGCTTGCTACATTCAGCATCATAATGAAAATTCTTTCGTCGTTAATGTTTTCCTTCCAATATAGATGGAAAGATCGATAAAACAAGATGGAAAAGAGCCGGAAGACTCAACTTCCAATGAAAATTCAACGGTAGGAGCCATTTCATTAAAGTTTCAAGTTGAGTCGCTAATTTACTGTAAAAGCTGTGTGACTCAGTTTTTAACAATATCATATTCACCTTTTAAAAATTTTACGATAATGGTGACAGAAAAAAATGTTAAAACAACTTGATTGAACTAGAACACTTACTATCGCAAGTGAAGTGCTGCTTTGGATTTATAAGTTAACGGTGGTTACTGAAATCTTGTTTTCACCCTGCTCTTTTCAATTGGACCCAATGCAAGTCATATGAGCAAGTTACATGCTGCAGGCCACGTGGTTTGGATCATATTTATTGCTTATCGCTTAGATGTTTACACTACTTTGCTAATTTAGACATTCTAGCCTGCATCAATATTAAGTTGCTTTTCATGAGGGCGTGTACAGGCAGTACAGCGAAACTACATACAAAGATTAATAAGCAAATACAAAACAGAGAAATAAATGGAAAAACTAAACACATAAATAAACAAAATGTTATCGTAGAGAAAAGATCACCTCGCTTTTGGTTTCATACTTCTCTTAAATAAATTAAAAGAATCAGCCCTTTTTACATCAACATATAGGTAGGTTATTCCAATAGATGGCTCCATTGTATCTGAACCTTATTTTAGGAAATTCTTTCTTTTGTTGTCCATGGTGATATTAAATCAGTTTTATGATTCCTAAGATCATACATGGGAGAGTCGCCATCATTGAAATAACTTTTTTTAATTTGTGTGCTTTACTAAGGCCATCATAATATTAAAACATCGTATGAGCTATTTAAAAAGTATCCACAAGTGCTCTGTGAATATCACGCTAATGTGCTTCAATGTCCTAATCCTTGAAGCTCTTGTCCATAAAAATTATTTATATACCAAATTATTATCTATATTTTTTGTTATTTTGTGTCTTGGTCTTATACACTACGGGCAAATCAATGATTCTTTGTGCTTCAGCAGGCTTCGCCACAACGCTAATGGGCGAATCAGTGATATTTTCTTTCTGTGTTTGTGTTTCAATTTCAACAATTTATTGACATATTTCATATGAAAAGTCATTTAACATGTTTGTGTCGTACATATATAACAGTTGGTAAATTTTCTACAGATAAAATATATGTCTGATTCTATGACTATGAGGCTGGAATTCAGAGCTTTTGAATGAAAACAAACTGTCTTCTTAGGAATATTTCTGCTTGGCTGTAAGAGCGCAGTCAAACTCATATTAAAAGAAACATATGCATTGCTTACCGCTTGAATAAACACTAAAACGTTCATCGGCTTGATTAAAATCCGCAGTAAAAAATAAAGACGTTGCTTCCGATGAAAATCCAAGTTTTAGAAGCTATTGACTTTTCGTAAATCATATACCGACCACAATCACGACATGGATATTCTGAATAAACATGCATGCATGCGCGCAATAGAAAAATATATAATTTACCCCCCTTAAAACATTCAAGACGGACACCCGTAAATACGACATCTTTGGAATGGACAACCGGACAGACAAAATCGATATTACTGATGTTTACTGATATGGCGTAATCGCTAATAGATTTTATATTATAGTTTTAAAGTGGTGCTTTACACTCCACAATCATGCAGTCTACACTTTCTTCCCATGGCTTATGTATGTCCCTAATGCACCTCCCTCGAATTACGGTTAGAAACTATATACAAAGTAGGATCCTACATTTTTTCCCTGATCTAGCAAATAAATCTGATTGCCTGCTATCGCCATCGACGAAACAGATGTAAACACCAAAACTAAAGTAGTTATACTAAAGGTTTCGATCCAATCAACATTGAATCACCATCCACCAATTAAAAAATTAAAATTAGAAGACGAACCAATACATTGGGTTCACTAGATTCGAAAGAGCTTGTGGGACTTCGAGACAAATCACAAAAAAAAAATTCAAAATCAGCTCGGAGAGAGATTAGGAAAAATTTAGGGAATTGCGAAATTAGATTAGAGTTAGACTTAAAAACAATCCAGGTTTACTTTGGGAAATAAGTGACAAGTCGATACCCGTGAAAGGTAAAACACATTTATTCGAAAGATCTTGAGACAGTTGCTGAAGACTTATATATTATTTGACTTGATGTACCCTATCCTATAGAAGAGTTTAAGTTTGAACATGCTTGTCCAAAAATTTGGCGAATTATTGAAGATATGCCCAGAAATAAATCACCGGGGCCAGATAAATTAAACATGCATGAACGTCATCAAAGACACTTTGCCTTTCACCTGGGACAACTCGCGAAAGTAATTAACTGTACCATGCATTCCCAATTTATGGAAATTAGCGGAGGTGATACCGGTGCTATAGAGATTGCGTCCAATAATCAACCCCGCGTACTCTTAGAGGTCTTACCAAAGTCTGTTAAAGAATTGCACTTGAACAATTTGCTTCATATATTATCATATAACATAAAATCAACGCTTATCACCACATCAAAGTGGAAATAGGAAACACTATTTAACAGGGCGGGTTGAGTGGAAGGGGCCAGGTGACTTCGCGACAAGCTCGCAACGCATTATTTTGCAAGCAAATATAAATTCACACCAGAGATCAGTGCGATGACAACTTTCTTCGGCAGGCCTAGCCAATATTTATTTTGGAACTGAAAAGTCGTGATTGAACCTTTTGAAGGCAGCTCAGACGGTAAATACAAATGAGAAAATACTAATACTTGATAAAATACAAATGCTTTCGTCGCCCTAACATTGTTAAAACCTTCCACAACTGCCAGAAAGTAACGCGCGATTTCCTCTTTTCATTTAAACTGTTAAACGATAGTAAATAACCGCCAGGAAGAGTAACATTATTTTCCTCTGATTGGCTGACATTTTCGACTCAGATCACCTGGTAGGTTAAAAAGGGTGAGAAATTTTCTTTTAATAATAGTTTTTTATATATTTATAGGAATTTCTAAACGAGCTAAGAAGTGCTTTCGCAAAAACCAAGGGGAAAAGAGGGCCGTGGGTGGCATATATTCTTGGGTAAGGTTATTCACCATTTATAACAAGCCCATATAATAAGTGATTCACACATTTATTTTATGCCAGATTTTATTTTTTTAAAGAAATTTCCCGGCTAGTGGCGTACAGTGTTGCGCACAGGATTGTGCAACTCCGCACACCTTGGTGAAACACGTCAGAAAGGCACACGTAAGTTGGGATCTCTTTCAATAGTGAAGTAGTAAACCTAATATTATTTCGTTGTTTTAGATAAAAAACAAAAAGGGTTTTAATAATTTTAATTTCAAATAATAATTCATGGTAATATTTATGGTATGTAAATGTGTGTAAAAAAGTTTTAAAAAGGTGTATTGATATAACTATTATTATTATTAATATTTTATAATGATGTTGTATAGATGGTGTGTTGCGTGTATTGGTAAATTGTAGTCATTCATTGTTCAAGTAGCGGATTGTAAATTACCTTAAATAAGTGAGACATACAATTGTATGTACCCTAAGAATTCATTATTTAATAAAAGCCCAGTTTACACAACAAACAATTTTTGGCACAGCACGCTTAAATTTTGGCACGCGGGCCAAAAAAAATTTCACGGTAAAGCGCCTTTACACGGTATTTTTCTTTTTTGGCCTGCGTGCCACAAAATTTTTTGCACCCCGTTTGGCACCCATAACTACATCGCTGTTGCAAGTCAGCGATTTGTCACTATTTTCTGGCGGGAAACTTAAACGGCAGCTGTTAAATATTATTAAACAAAGCAGAGATGCATCAATTGAAGCAAATAAAACACGGATAAAATTAAGGGGCTGCAGACCATTTTATGTCTGTTTACACGACAAAATTTAAGCGTGCCGTGCCATTTTTTTTGGCCCGCGTGCCAAAATTTAAACGTGCCGTGCCAAAAATGATTGTCGTGTAAACGGGGCTAAAGTTTTCATTATTATTATTACAGTTATTTGAAAACGGTAGTCCTAGTTATATCTGATTTTCAAAGAGCCGATTCTAATTACACTAATATTAGTTACAATTAGCTAATAACTTAACCTAAATGTCTACACGTATGCATGCAATCTAAAATATATAAATATAGGTATTTTTCACAGTGTTTCGCCAAAGTTACGAGATCGCACGTGCTCAAACATCAAACAAGTCATGATTGATTTATATAATTATTTAAAGATATTGCTAATGTCCATTTTGAACTAGTTTCCAGACCCTGAATATGGTTATTAATTAGATTTTTAAATTTTTCACTAAGACAGAGATTCGATCGTATTCATTAACTATGCCACGATGCGGGTAAGTTGTTCCATGCAGATGCGCAGCTCTATAAGAAAATGACTTTTTCATGAAATCAGTATTATATATAAAGGTTTGTTTGTTAAGTTTTCGAGGTTAAGGTGGTAAGTTAGCGTTGTGCCTGATACTGAACATGTCTGATATATATTCAGGTAATTGTTTTTAAAAGACTCTAAATGTCATATTATTTCTCGTTTCTTGATTATGTTTTCAATCCGCTTTCATTCACTGTAAAAACTGATAGGCTAAAAGAACCGGTTTAAAATAGGTTGTTGTTCTTACGTATACCAAATAGGTTAAAATAACCTATTGTTAACTAGTAGTTTTGACGTATTAATAACTGTTTAAGTAGTGTTAACCAATGATAATAGGTTATAGCAACCTATTACAAAACATGACAAAAATGTTAGCTGGCAAGATTTCAATATATATTCAATTATTGGTACTCACATCAACGACAGCAAAATCTCAACAGCGAGAGGAAAAGCGTTATTTGTTTTCCCAACAAAATAAAGCGCAGGAACATATATACTTCTTGCTGTGGCCAGAAGGTCCTTTCGGGTATTCGGCATTGAATAGGTAATAAGATGCCATCAAGCAAGTCACAGCAATCAGGATTTTGGTAGACTTGAATTTCACCACCACCATTTCCTCAGCAATCAAAGCCAACGAATTGATGTCACCTAATGACCCAGAAGCCAGAAGCTTTGGCGATGTGGAGTGACTTATTTTCGTCTTGACATCATCATCGTCGTCAGCCTGAAAAAATGAAATTCCAATGTGAGTAAATATAAAATAATAACTATATAATAGACTTTTATTCATGGTTACAAATGATAACGAAACTTACAGACAAAAAATCCAGAAAGAACTCTCCTGGAGTTAATTTGGTGGTCTTTCTCTCACCAAGAGCATGCGGCAAGGAGGCGAAAATACATTGGTCTTCCAAATCTACAAAAAATTAAATGGAATACAAGTATTATTTCGGTAATTCATATTATTCTTAATATAAAATAACAATCTTGATATAGGAGGTCTTAGAGAGTAAAAATTTAACTATATATTAATAATTTTGTAATTATACCCCTTTCATCTGACGCGTTGCGTATTCTCTAGTGCTGATAGCAGCTTCGGTTTGTTCGCCTCCCACAACTCTCTTATTCCCTTCTCTATCTCATTCATTCCTTCAATTCTTTCCAATTCTGCTTTGATCTATAATATTTTACATACAATCATAACAAAATATGGCACTGTACTTGTTTGAACATGTCAAGCTATATAAAGAAATGGGAAACATGCATGACATGGAAATTTCAAGGGGTTCATAATTATTCAATCACTTCTAATAGAAGTAACACAATAAAGTAAACTTATGTACCTGAACACCTTTGTCATCCATTAGAAAAGGATAATCCAACTCGAAGGAAGCTACAGGACAGTGCGGACCAGGGTTTTCAAGCATAATACCTCCGCCCAAACCATCGTCAATCTCGTGTCGGTTTTTTGTCAGTTCCTCGGTTGTTTTAATTTCAGACACATTTATTTCCGTTTGCATCAGTAATCACCGAGAAGTCAGTTTTCTGACGAAGATTTTGTTCCCCACGACGGCAAAAATATAGCATTACTTCAAAGAAGACTTTGTTTTGAAGTGTTACAGGATGCTCTATGTCAAATATACCACATGAATACAGCTTTTGAGGTGTCCTCTTGACATATCGGTTGTTTATGTTCGACTTTGGCTAGACCTTCTCGTTTAAGCTCGACACATTTTGGACTAAAAACTTTGTTGGCTTAGTAAAATGCTGGATATTTATTATGTTTATTCCGAGTTGATAGAAAGTGTCTATTTAAACCAAATCTCAAGCAATTCAGGGTGCTTTTGCTGTATGCTGTGCCGTCTGCTTTTCGAGCTTCGATATAGAATACTTTCAAAGCTTCAGCTAAAGTTTTCTTCTAATAAGGTTCATTCAATTTCTTTTCCCTTAAGTATGTTGTAAATATGTTCAAAACGTGCTTTGTTGCTTTCTTAGTATTATTTGCATCTTTGTCGTCCAAAAGCTTTTGAATGTCGCTTGTAGAAACAAAAGCGACCCTCGCCATATTTGTTCAATTTTTCAAAAAATCCCAGCTTTTGCTGGCGTCAACAATTTTTATAACTATTATTTGTAGATATGACGTCACAATTACAGAATACCAGGAATTATTTGTAAATTTGACGTCATAATTACAAATATCAGGAATTATTTGTAGGTGGCTAGCCAATCAGAACGCAGATTATATGCAGTAATAATAATTATTAATTAACGTTTTGCTCTCAGAAGGTGTTTATACTGCAAAATTTTATTGCGACTCCTAAATATTACCTTATGGAGACTCCTTAATCTCTCCCAATTTTGAAAAAGTGATGTCAAAAACCGATCTCGCGGCAGGTTTTAAAAAATTCAGAGTATGTAAACGACTGAACAAGAAACTTTAATGAAATGGGGCTCCCTACCGTTGCCTCTCCCCTTGCACTTGAGGTCGAGGGACCCTGGACACTTTCAATTTGTTCTTCTTGCGAATGCTAAAAATTGATAGACAAAAATTGGTACAAGGGATAAGTCTCGCATGTGAAAGAGTACAGACATATTCTATCAAATACTTGTTCTTGGTTTTACACTGGAATTACTAAAAATGTTGGATGAAGTAATAAAAATTATTAATTTAACGTTTTGCTCTCGGTCCTTAAATTGTTAAACATTAGACCAATGAAAGATCATCATGAATATTTATGAGACACTTTGTTTCAATCTGTAATGTCTGATGAAAATAAGAAGATTCGTCATTTATTGTCTGAAAGATTCGATGCAGGCTATCTTTTAAGAAAAGTATAAATAATTTTAACACGCTCTTAGACAAAAGAGATAAGACCAAAAACTCATTTATCCTTGCTAAGTGTAGCAAGTTTATTAAAATTACATTTGTTAGCTCTTACTTAGCTTTTGGATTTTATTCCCTTGTAAATATATTTAGCAAAGTAATAATGCTATTTTAATGCAAAGTTTGCAATCATTGCGTAATTCAGCTTTTGCTGCGATCCAATTTGAGTAAACCTCAATCTCAATCTCAACATGAAACTTTAATAAAATAAGGCTCCTACCGTTGCATCTTGTATTCCTCCTGAGGTGGACGGACCCTCGTCGTTAGTAATTGATTGATAAAAATTGGTACAGGTAATAAAAAAATCTCGCATGTGAAAGAACATTACAAACATTTTCTAAAAGATGCTTTGTTTTATACTTTGGACTACTTAAAATTAATGGATGAAGTACTAAAATTATGAACGAAGAAGTGTTTATACTGTGAAATTGCATGTCTTTAATATTCAATTTACATAGCTAAGGCAACATCTTGGCTAATTACCTATCGTCCAAGTTTGAAAAGGCTATGTCGAAAACCGATCACGGCAGGATTTAAAATAATTATGTAGAGAGTATATTTGAAAAAGAAACTTTAATGAAACAGCAATCCTGCCATGACAGCTACTGTTCCTCCTGAGGTCGACGGGCACTTGTGAAATTCTGTTCGACGAGCCCAGGCATCGGCTTCCGCCTCAATTTCGCCTACATCTCCCTCGTACACATCTCTATTTAGCCTTGATGGCGGAATCTGATGCCGGTGTTTCCATGCTATCAAATGTTTGCTTTCGACAGATCAACTGTTGAATTAAAGTTTTCAGTTTTCCAAAAAATTCTAAACAACAAAAGCTAAGAAAGATAGCTTACCTTTCATACGAGCTAAAGAACATGATGGCGTAACGCCTATGTACCTTAGCCACCACCTAAAACGAAGTATGAAATAGGATAAATGCAATCAATTCACATAAATTTTTTACCATCACGTCTCTTTCTTTTACATACTTTTGCAGCCACTCTCTAAACCCTTTAATTTTGGCCCACACCAAATCTCCCGTCTTTGTTTTCGTCATCTAGTCGAAAAATAAGAATCAGTTATTAATGAAGTTGCAGTATGGTGCTAAATGTAGCAATGCTTTTTGAGGTTAAATACTAACTAATTCAAAATAATGTAAAGAACTGCAGATTTCCTTTAATGTAAATCCCATTAATATGGATATCTAACTTTCAAATAGCAGACAATTAGAAGTCGTGGAAAGCATTTTAAACTTGTTGTGACCCACCATTAACAGCAAATTGGAATTGAATGAGCACGTTGCTGTAGTGGTAAAGAAAGTAAATAAAAAACTGTATTTTCTGGCGCAATTAATTAAAACATGCTAAAGCGAAATCAAAAGATTTAGAGAATTTAAAAACAGTAAACATTAAAACATTACCACAATATTTAAAGAATGAACTGACACGGTTGGACAAAAAGGGCAATTACGATACGAATTACCTTGATGATCTTATATTGTTAAACATTAGACCTGTGAAAGATCATCATGAATATTTATAAGACACTTTGTTTCAATCTGTAATGTCTGATGAAAGTCACAAGATTCGTCGTATATTGCCTGAGAGATGCGATCCAGGCTATCTTTTAAAAAAAGTAAATAATTTTACCTTGCCATTAATCAAAACAGATAGGACCAAAACTCATTTATCTTGTCTAAGTGTAACAAATTTAATGAAATTAAATAGGTTAGCTCTCACTTAGCTTTTGAATTTTATTCCCTTGTAAATATAATCCCCGAGCCGGTGCGGAGCACCGTGTGAGGGTACTAATTCCGCTCGGATATTTACACCCACGATATGCAAATGCGAAATCAAAGTCGTCCGCCATTATGCAATGGACCTCACGCTATTGACAGTCTTCTACGTTTTGCGCATGCGCCAGTGTGAACTACTAAGCTCTTGATTGGTCGAGACAAAAATTTGTATTTTCAAATGTCAATGAATAACTGCCATTTAGCAAAATTTTGATGAAATTTACAAATTTATATTTTTATAGGAATATATGTCTTTTTACTAAATTAGAGGGAAACTCGAATGAGGTCTGAACTTTTCACGGTTTAACAAATAACAAGACGAAATTTTCGACCGAATTCACCGTTGTATATTAAATGAAGTCGGAAGATTTTACACTTGATAACATTTCATCCGGCACAGCTTTAAAAAGTAATTCTTTTGTGGCAAACACAACTTTAATATTCTCAAATGTATTTCACTATAAATCTGAATGTGTTATGTGATAAACAACAATATAAATTTATTTATAAATTCGTTTTCATAATGACGAAAAGAAAACAAAATCAAGACATTCCCGTACAAAAACCAGTCGAAACGTTGTATGAGACGTCTGATGTTATATTTCATGGTATTTAATAATTAAAATAATTTACCATAACACTGACTATAGATGAGTAACTTAACTTCCAGAAAAAAGTAAGAATCTTGTCGTATTTTTGCCATTTTTTCACAAAAATATGAGGGTAAACTTTGATTCTTTAAAAATATACGGCCGTTGCGAGCATAGGTAGCCCAACACTCGTGTTCCGAGCGCGTACACGCTACTCAGTGATTAGCATATATTAATTTATCCTAAGGTTGGCAACTTTATCAATTATCAATAATATCACATACATACATGTCAAACTTCGATAAAAACTCAAAAACTACCAAAATTAATAATTATAAATGAACTTGGATATATTTTCTAAATTTCGACGTAGTTTTTTGCTTCAAAATGTATTGGGAAATACGGAAATTTGTTCATTTAAAATAAAGTTACAATACACATACCATGTACCCTCCAAAACCCCAAAACCAAATAAAATTTCTAACAATCATTAACTAATTTCGTTTAACCGAGGCGAGGGGTTGCTGCATGCATGTATTTCTAGTTAATAGAGTGTAATTTTGGTACGAAATTTGCAATCATTGCGTAATAATTATTAAGCTTTTGCTGCGATGCAATTTCAATAAACCTCAATCTCAACCTCAACAAGAAACTTTAATAAGATGGGGCTCCTACCGTTCCATATTGTGTTCCTCCTGAGGTGGACGGACCCTCGTCGTGAGTATCTCGGGAATGCCTAAA
The DNA here is from genome assembly GCF_004324835.1 of Dendronephthya gigantea. Taxonomy (NCBI): domain Eukaryota; kingdom Metazoa; phylum Cnidaria; class Anthozoa; order Malacalcyonacea; family Nephtheidae; genus Dendronephthya; species Dendronephthya gigantea. Next base: position 12,269 of record NW_021163024.1, on the reverse strand, counting down.
ATAATTGATTGATAAAAATTGATTCAGGTAATAAAAAAATCTCGCATGGGAAAGAACATTACAAACATTTTCTAACAGATGCTTGATTTTATGCTTTGGACTACTTAAAACTAATGAATGAAGTTAGTTAAAAAGAATTATTAATTGAACGTTTTGCTCTAAGAAGGTGTTTAGAATGTGCAATTGCATGTCTTAATATTCAATTTACAATATATAGCTAAGTCGGCATCTTCGCTAATAACCTATCGCCCAAGTTTGAAAAGGTTATGTCAAAAACCGATCACAGGAGGTTTTAAAATTATTATATAGAGACTATAGCAACTGAACAAAAAATTTTAATGAAATGGCGCTCCAACCGTGACAGTTCCCGTTCCTCCTGAGGTCCACGGGCACTTGTCAAATTCAGTTCGATGAACCCGGGCATCGGCTTCCACCTCAATTTCGTCTACGCCTCCCTCGTACATATCTCTATTTAGCCTTGATGGATGAAACTGATGCTTGTGTGTCTCCTAATTGCTATCAAATGTTTGCTCTCGACAGATCACCTTTTGAATTAAAGATAGCTTACCTTTCATAAGAGCCAAAGAACACGATAGCGTAACGCCTATTTACCTTAGCGGTGACCTGGGACAAAATACGAAATAAGGTAAACACAAGACAAGTAAAAAACTTTTTAGAGTAGCAAGTTCCTTTCTTTCACTTACTTTTGCAGGTGACTCTTTGAAGCCTATCATTTTTGCCCAAACTAAATCACCCTCCTTGTATCTCCCAATTTTTTATTTGTTTTCGTCATGTATTGGAAAAAGAAGAATCAGTTATGAAGGAATTTGCAGTATGGTGTTGAATGAAACAATTTTTTAAGGTTAAATACTAATTAACTAATTTAGAAAAATGTAAAGAACTGCAGATTTCCTTTAATGTAAATCCCATTAATATGGAAAGATGCGATCCAGGCTATCTTTTAAGAAAAGTAAATAATTTTAACTTGCCCTTAGTCAAAAGAGATAAGACCAAAAACTCATTTATCTTTGTTAAGTGTAGCAAATTTAATAAAGTTAAATAGGTTAGCTTTTACTTAGCTTTTGGATTTTATTCCCCTGTAAAGATAATTGGTAAAGTATATACAACAATGTAATTTTAATACCAAGTTTGCAATCATTGGCCATGGGTAATTAGGCTTTTGCTGCCTTGCGATTTGAATAAACCTCAATCTCAATCTCAACAAGAAACTTTAATAAAATGGGGCTCCTACCGTTGCATCTTGTATTCCTCCTGAGGTGGACGGACCCTCGTTGTGAGTATCTTGGGAATGCTTAAGATAATTGATTGATAAAAATTGGTAGAGGTAATAAAAAAATCTCGCATGTTAAAGAACATTACATAATATTTTCTAACAGACTACTTGGTTTTATACTTTCGGCTACATAACATTATATGGATGAAATAATAAAATTATTAATTGAAAGTTTGGCTCTAAGAAGGTGTTTATAATGTGCAATTGCATGCCTTTAATAATCAATTTACATAGCTAAGGAGACATTTCGCTAATTACCTATCGTCCAAGTTTGAAAAATTTATTTGGAAAACCGAATACGTCAGGTTTTAAAATAATTATATAGAGAGTATATTGCCGGCCCCCCCTACTGTGACCGCTCCCGTTCCCTTAAGGTCGACGGGCACTCGTCAAATTCTGTTCAACGAACCCGGGCAACGGCTTCCGCCTCAATTTTGTCTACGCCTCCCTCGTACATCTCTCTATTTAGCCTTGATGGCAGAAACTGATGCCGGTGATTCCATCCCATCAAAATTAATGTTTTTTTTTGCTTTCAATAGATTGCCTGTTGAATTATTTAAAGTTTCATTTTTGCAAGAAAGTGACTAAAAGGAACAAAACAAGTAACTTTAATGAAATGATTTTTGCTAGCTTTCCTGATCTATTGGAAAAAAATCAGTTAGGAGAGAATTTGCCGTATGGTGCTGAGTGTAGTAAGTGCTTTTTGTGGTATCCTTTCTACAGTTGTCAGCCTAGCTAGAACACTTTTTCTATTTCTAGATTTTTGCATTTTTAAAATATTGGCATTTTTTTATTTTTCATTCTACCATTCGTGATTTTTATCTGGCAAACGATATAAACTGTCAAATGTAATAAACGAATATTTATTTTGTGTTCACTAGATAATATTTCTCGATCTTCTTTGCCCGGCCAACTCGAAAGATGCCAATTACATAGTTATTTCCATCCCGGCCGGGAATACCCATTTGCTTTTTTTAAAAGAGTCAAATACTTTAGTGGGACAACTCTCCCATGTAGTTGGCCCCTTAGGTACATTCTGCTTACATGATCTGAGATTGCAGATACAGACACCCTACCCTCTGAGTTACGCCGATATAGATAAATTCATGTTCATTTTGTAGAAACTTAGATGCAGTGTTTACATTGGAAGTTCTAAACACGCCTCCGCTGTTAGGGCGGGGTTAGGGACCTCATTTATAATCGAAATTTTCCCTGTAGGGTAAATAATTAACTTTGATGCGCGCTCGTGTTGATCATGCGTAAACATGGAGATTTTAAGCTCGCCCTGTGAAGATCTTTTGACATTTTCACGCCAGAAAATAGCATGTCTTCGCAACGATGTTTCTATGAAGGTGAACGTGGGCGCACGAGAAACATTTGTGGAGAAATTGCGAGAAACAAATATAAAATTCTACACTGGCTGTAAAAAAACTGCTCAAACAAACACAATTCATGAAAAGAAAGCAACAGTGCAATAATGAATATCTAAAAGAAATTTTGGAGGATTCTCAAATTTTTGAGATTCCTGCTGGTCATATATAATTATATTGATGTTCTCTAATTACATTTACTCATATGTGGTTTTGTAGTAATTAACTGCAGTTACGTTCATTTACAGCATTGCAACTTTCTTCGAGCAGTTCTTTTTGACTACCAGTGTAGTAACTGTAGTGTGTGGTGGAGCAAATGATCTATTGCACAGCAGCTGAATCCTCGCCTCATCTTGAATGTAACAACCCTTTGCATCGTGTATCAAAATGTTATATTCAAATTCAATGTTAGTACAATTGACACACAATGTCAATTCAATTTAATGTCGGGTTTAAAGTTGTAATAAAGATTAAAATAATATTTTTTTGGTCTAACGTGGTGGTGGGGGATTCGTGGTGGTGGTTCCTTTGGTTTTGGAGGAGAGGGAAGGGGGGGGGGTGAGAGATTTAATCAGGGAGTGCTACTGGAGGAAGTGATTTTTATAATAATTATGACTCGTGTGCTGAAGGAGGTTCCTACAACGCTGGGCTATGACAAGTAAACGAGGAGGCCATGAATGAGAAGGAAAATGGCTATGTCGAAATAGAACGTGTTGCTTAGAACAGGATACCGTTATAAAGAGCAGTTATTAGAGACGTATGAAAGACCAGTTATTAGGTTCCCAATGATAATTATCTTCAGTTCATGACAACAATATCACAAAATTCATTATTCGCTAATTGTTGGCAGGAATTTCTAGTAGTATTTCTCACGTCAAATCTTCGCTATTGCGGAGCTATAATCCTGTTTTTTTTTTGTAGATATGAGACTAAGCCGGAAATATTTGAAGCAGTTCGAAGAAGAGCTTTCTTCCTCATTTTATCATAATGCGGTCAAATATGCATGAATCAGGCCTATGGCTGTTTATTGATTATATTTATTTATTTTATTTACAAGCTTCGTCATATAGGATAAAGTCAAAAAATGTAACTAAAATTATTGAATACGAATACACTTCAACATACAATTAGAGTAAACGACGCCTACGGCAAATACAATACAACACAAGACAAGTAAAATGGAATAAATAAACTTTAATTGCTTACAGGTCTATTAACATGTAAATGTACAAACAACTATTCTTATAACCTTGAAATTATAGCAGCTTATAAAACAAAGAAATTATTTCAAAGTACATGTCAAGTCCGTACATATGTAAACGAAAGCTTTGTTTGATTCCAAATTTATATACTTTTAAAAACGGGATAGAAATTATGCTGTATGTATAGTATGCAACAATATTTAGGTTCCCTATTGATTTCAATTAAATATGAATTAGAGTTTGTTCGGAAACATTTGTGAAATTTGGCCTCAGAAACCACTCGAGTTATGAACGGGCAAGGACGGACTTGACTTCTACTTTAAGAAAGCAGTTGTAAATACTGGCTCAAAGCAATTGAAAAATGCTTAATATGTAGTCGAACAAATTAGGAAACAAAATAATGAAAAACACAAGACCTGTCAATAATTATACATTATGAGCTCATTGAACTAGTGTAACATTAACATAAAGTAAATGTGGAAAAAAAGTTATCTTTAAAAATTCCAATACAACATCAAATTAACGAAATCAAATTAGTATACGATAAAAGGAAAGCTGTGGAAAACGATATGTCCACTGCAACTGATCGAATTCATGTTTCAAAATATAGCAAATCAATAAAGAAAGAGCAAAATTTACACAGAGTCCAAGCTTAAAAAAACACGGAATCAGTTTTTTTAATAGTAACTTTATCTGTGAATATAACATTTTCCACACATTGGCTTCAATAATTGTTCGAAATCAGAACGACGATATGTCACCGCTACAAAAGTTGTTAATGTTATAGGATATTGATTTGTTTTTACCTATGATTTATATACTTCTGAACACAGAAGATATACACAATTGATATATCCTTTGAAGTGATAATACGCAAGAATTTAACAATATTTTAGTAACTGTGACTTTGTTCTTTTTACAATAATTTTACATTTCAAAAATTTCAGACCTACTTAAGCTGAGCATAGGCGTACGGGCCCCGTATGAATTGAAGGGGTGTACGATTGAGGCAATTATCTCAAGAATGTTTCACACGAAATTTCAAATTTAATCAGATCGTTTAGCATTTTGCAATAATTTGTTTTCGGTAAAGCTCGCCAAAGTTTTTTTAATAACACCAAATTAAATAAAAAAGTAGGAATATGGAAACTTACTGAGTGGCAGAATGTCTAGAATGCAAAAAATTTTGTGCAAACTTTATGTTTTAAAAAAATTTCAAACTAGCGGTGTTTTGTGTTGTAAAGAAACAGAAAAAAATCCACAATTGAATCAAGCATATTAAAAGAGCACATGTCACGTATGATTTATTTACTTATCATTGATTATTCATTGCAATAGCGCTTACGCTGATACCAACAGTGCAGACGTTCGTGCATAAAGACAAATACTGTTTTATTAGTATATTTTCAACTTTTCAAAATAAATCCATCGGTTCTACGTAGGAAAACATATCTATTCAAAATATTCTGAAAAATCTTGCAAGTTCACTGGATTGGTTTTTGACATAAAAATTTTTAAAATTTTGGAACTTGGCAAATTCCTCGTCACAAACTTATGTGAAGGTGAATATAATAAATATATAGAAGTGAATATAAATGAAAACTTTTAATTTAACGATGTTCGTAGTATCGAAAAGAAACTCTATATTCGCATTTGGGAAATTCGGCATCAGTTTCGGCCTCACAATTATAGATTCAAGTTTGCGAACAAGGAACAAGATAAATTATAACGTTACAACCACAGCTGAAAAAGAAGAAACACCACCAACGTTTCTCAAACGAAGAACATATAGCAGTGGGGCCATTGACCTTACATGGATGCAAAAAACACTTCCTATTTTCAGGACTAGAAATTGTTTCATTGGATTGATAATTCTTTCACAACAATCTAACCTATTTCCAAGGAAATGTCCAAAGGTAAAAACAGGCAGAGCAGCTACAATGAAGAGAATTTGTTGTGGCCGAAAGTCAAGGGCGCTACAAAGAGTGGCGGGCAAAATCAAATACGTTAATTTTTTGCGCTTATACTTTATTTCGTATTTTGTCCCAAGTAGTTCCAAGAGTGCAGACAACAAACACTTTAACACATCTTAAAGTTCTGGAGTTATGGAGAAAATGATATACTTACAGATATTTTCTCTTCAATATAAATGACTTTCAAGCAGAATACTCTTACGAACAATGTCAATTTTTTCAAAGACAATAATTTACGGATAAGCCGGCGAGAACCACTTATTGTTTTACCGTTGGAAGGCAGGAAATATTTATTGACTAGGGAAGTGGACGAAATCACGTATTATAAAACATTCGCATCCTTTTAAAAAGGAAAACCAATTTCCATTTTAAAAAGAAATTGCTACAAAAATATTTGGGTTTTACCTTCGCCAACTTCGGAATGGCAAACATTCTTATGTCAATTATATGTTTTTTTCCTTCACAGAGAAACTCTCCAGTACCATTACCGTACCATTAAAAGGTACGGTTTCTGCTTGTTTGAAAAAACACTTGAAAATCATCCTTCGATAATATGAACAACACAAAGTATTTTCAAAACATGAAGAAGCGAATATTTTTTTAATTTATATTTCCAATATCATTTTCAATAGAATTTATCAATGAACTAAAAACATTAATGAAAAAAACGAAAAGATCCAAAAAAGGGCGGTGGATGAGAGGGCCATGGCGCCAGTGTATAAACGAGTAAGTAGCCCAATTTAAGAATATGATATCTATATCTATGATACCGCCTTTTGTGTCTTGACAAATCTCTTTTCAAAATAAATGACTTCTTTTCCAGACATTTCCAAATGATAAAAAAACAGAATATAATTTTCGATAGCTCTCGTGTGGACGTTTTTTTTCGTAATATATGTCTGATTCATCCAGGTCATGAAGGAATGTCATGGACGTCACGTGGACTCTAGTGCTGCTCTAGTAAACCAAGCCACATGGTTCTATATAGATACACGTAGAAATATAATTCTTCGTCATATGGTTGTGGGTAGGCATTTTATTGAGCAAAAAAACACACGTAAAACTCATACGCCACGATACATCCGGAGTATATACGGTGCGGATATTTTCCGTATTCAACGCTTAGGGGTGTCATACGGAATATTTCCCGCTTTTTTTGCTGTTTTGCAAATGGCTTCTAGCTCAAGGCGTGCTGATTTAAGCGAGCATAACACTTTTAAATTTTGCGACGATGGAACAAAAACGAAAATATCACAAAAAAGACAACATACGATATCACTGTTTTCAAGGAATTCCTTGCAATTCAAAACAATAGTGGGAACAGAGAGAAACAGGACATTCCCCAAAATGAAACTCAACCATCCAATTCATAAAGAATTTCATTTTGTCTGTACTAAAGCAAAACGGCCAGGAGTACAACGTGGTCTCTTAGAGCGAAGTTCAAAAGCACAAGTACTGACCTAAAGTCCATAGCTCAGTTTTGAACGATCGAGAATTTTAGTGGAAATCGTCCTAACGCTTCCAACTGTATATCTTTTTCCGTCACCGGGAACTCCCCAGATAAATTACAAGGTACGGTTTCTGCTCGTTTAAAACCAAGAACAGTTGAAAACCACAGATTACAAAAATCATCATTCGATAATATGAACCACAGAGATTGAAAGCATGAAGAAGCGAAAATATATAATTTAAATTATTTTTCAATATATATAATATTATATTTTTGAACACTTCACTTTTCTTTAATTATATATTAAGCTGTGTAACTTATAAGCTTTGTCGTGCACACTTCGTCCATATTTAACTGTTGTTGTTGTGTTTTAAATTACTTTACTTTTGTTATTAATTACACTTTTCTTCATGGTAGGTTAGTCGAAAGCTAACGCGTAAGGACACTAATATATGTGCGCAGAACACTAATGCTCGTCACAACATCTCAGTGGTCTAGTTGACTGCATAAATTATATGGAAAATAAACGAGTGAATTATCTTCTTTTAGACATTTTCCAGACACTAAACAATTTTCTGTATGCGGTAAAACGACAGAAGGCGGTCTACGCTACCACATTGAAGAACATGCACGTAAGTATTTCGTCATCAAAATCAATTGATTTAAAATGATTGTGCATGTGCACTTTTTAAGTACGAAATGTTCATCTTGTTGTTTTCTAGTTTAAGAACAAGAAACTATTCCCCTGTGACTTATAAAAATAAAATATTTTATGTATATATAATGTATATATTTCAATATCTTTTATATCAATTAATCAACACAATTTCCTAAAAAAATTGAATTACTTCAAATTTCTTGTTTGAAAAAACAACAAAAAACTAAAGTCACGAACCTGCAAAATCACTAGCTTAAGAGACGGTGTATCGTGACCAATTAGAATGCAAGAAAATGATTAGTAAACAGTAATGGGAACATGCTTGCAAAGCATAAAAAACTACTTGTAAATATATAGTTTGTAATTATAAGTAATAATGTGTAAAGTATACTGTTTGTAAATAATTATTTTTAACAATGTAGGTATAAAACTTTGAAAATTAGGCAACAATAAGGCCGTTAATTTATATACAAGCTAAGATAAGCCTGCGTCTATATAGAGATAATCTTATTGTCACGGGTCGCGAGTTTTTGTAAAGGGTTTATTTTGCAGGTTTTTCGCCAGTTAGGTTTTATTCTCACCGGGTTTTTCGCGGTGTTCTTCACGGTTTCCGCTTTTTTACGGGTTACGGTATTTTCGTTGGTCTTCCGAAGAATAAAGTGTCCGCATGGGTGGGTATTTTGCGAAACAAGCGCGTCTCTATATTCAAATAACATTAGCAATAATTCAATGGCTTCATACGAAACCGATTAAAAAAACTTTTTTAATGAAAAATGTACGTTGCAATGTAAAATGCTAAACTTTCAAATTATCGGCAATTGAATTCAATAGCGCCACGATATAACTGATTCACGTATGGTACCAATAACTTGACCCCCCTTATAACTAAGTTTCATTTAGCTGGTTGTCCTCATAACCTCATTTTCGGAATGAAGAACTAGAAAAGAACAATTTTGCTCAGCTCTAAATCAACCCTATCAGGATTTTCTTTAAAAACAGTATTTTTTGCATGGATTATTTCAGGTTGTTTCAGATTAGTCCATGGACAAAAAAAGATGTTTCCACGACAAAGTTTTGCTCATATGGTACATAATCATCTAGCCTAAGGTCAATGTTTATTAGTCCCATCAAACGAGAGCTAACGCGTACGAACACTAATAAATAAAGCGCAGAACACTAATTCTCGTCACAACATCTCAGTGGTCTAGTTTACTGCATAAATTATATGGGAAATAAACCAGTGATTTATCTTCTTTGAGACATTTTCCTGAAAATAAACATTTTTCACTATGCGGTAAAATGACGGAAGGTGGTCTACGCTACCACATTGAAGAACATCACGTAAGTATTTCGTCGTCAAATTCAATTGATTTAATATGTGTGCACTTCTTAAGTACGAAATGTACGTCTGGTTGTTTTCTATTTTAAGAACAAGAAACCATTCCCCTGTTGCGACTAATAAAATATTTTATATATATATTTTGCATATATTTCAATATCTTTATATTAATTAATTGTGAATTTGCTTGCGTTCACCCTAATTCGTATTTTGTCCCGGCTGGTGGCTAAGCTGTTAATAAGCGTTGCGACGTCATGTTCTTTGGGTCGTATGAAATGTAAGCTATCTTTCAGATCATTAGCCATTTAGAATTTTTTGCAAATTTGAAAATTTTATTTTAACAGGCGTTCTGTCGAAAGCAAGAACTAAACAACATGGAGAGACCGGCTTCAGTTTCCGCCGTCAAGGCTAAAACAGGTAGATGTATGATCGAGGCATAGAGGAGATTGAGGCGGAACCTGATGCCCGCGCCAGAATAGAAGAAGACGGGGAGGTAGAAAGAACGAATGCAGGAGGAAGGCAAGCTAAGATGCAACGGTATAGGAACGCCATTTCATCAATGTTTCTTGTTCAGTTGCATGAAAACATACTCTCTACTTATTTTAAAACCTGCGGGATCGTTTTTTGACATCACGTTTTCAATATTGGACGATAGGTAATTAACGAAAATGTCAACTCGCAAACTTAGATAAACTGAAAATACGTTTGTTCCAGTTATTCTTGACTTCGTCCACGAATCTCTACATATATAAATAATTATTGTATAGAAAACAAATTTCACATCGACTGAATTTTTTAAAACTTTTATTCTGAATTGGTACTCACATCGAAAACCGAATTTCCTAACAAAGAAATATTTTTACATTATCGCCGATTATCTAGATAGATCCAGGAGAATTAATTACGATTTGCGGTCAGTGGCACGTGCGGTGAGACAATTTTTTCCATGCTCTAACCGGGTGAAATGTAATTTAACAGTTTTTACGCAAAAAGCCCTTATCAAGCATCCAGATAGAATCCAGATGAACAAATTATCATTTGCGGTCATTGGCTCGGGCGTTGATGTAAAAAGCCAAGTCACATTTGAGGTACACATTCATGACTGTCGTGACACGTCCATTGGCATTGCTCATTTTCAAAACCTCACAAAAATATTCCAATAACAAGGTAAGTAGAGAAAAATTTTTCCATGCTCTAACCACGTGAAATGCAATGTAGTTTTGATGAAAAAAGCCATTATCACGACCTTATGGAATCGTTTTTTCACTATCATGCTTCAAAAGCACTAGTATACTGACCAAAAGTCCATAGCTCAGTTTTGGACGATCGAGAATTTTAGTGGAAATCGTCCTAACGCGGCCGTTTGGAAATCGTCCTAACGCTTTCAACTGTCATATCTTTTTCCTTCACAGGGAACTCCCCAGCCAATTACAAGGTACGATTTCTGCTCGTTTAATTAAAACCAAGAACAGTTGAAAACCACAGATTACAAAAATCATCATTCGATAATATGAACCACAGAGATTGAAAGCATGAAGAAGCGAAAATATATCATTTAAATTATTTTTCAATATATATATAATATTATATTTTTGAACACTTCACTTTTCTTTAATTATTAAGCTTTGTAACTTATAAGCTTTGTCGTGCACATTTCGTTAATATTTAACTGTTGTTGTTGTGTTTTAAATTACTTTACTTTTGTTATTAAATAAACTTTTCCTCATGTTAGGTTAGTCCATGGACAAAAAAAATGTTTCCACGAATAATTTTGCCTAGCCTAAGGCCCATGTTTAGTAGTCCCATCAAACGAAAGCTAACGCGTATGGACACTAATATATATATATATGCGCAGAACACTAATGCTCGTCACAACGTCTCAGTGATCTAGTTGAATGCATAAATTATATGGGAGATAAACAAGTGAGTTATCTTCTTTTAGACATTTTCCTTACACTATTTTCTGTATGCGGTAAAACGACAGAAGGCGTACTACGGTACCACATTGAAAAACATGCAAGTAAGTATTTCGTCATCAAAATCAATTGATTTGAAATGATTGTGCATGTGCACTTTTTAAGTAAGAAATGTTCATCTTGTTGTTTTTAGTTTAAGAACAAGAAACTATTCCCCTGCATGTGACTAATAAAAATAAAATTTTTATGTATATATAATGTATATATTTCAATATCTTTTATATCAATTAATCAACACAATTTCCTAAAAAAATTCAATTACTTCAAATTTCTTGTTTGAAAAAACACTTGGAAAACAACAGATTAGAAAAATCATCCTTCGATAATATGAAAAACACAAAGTATTTTCAAAACATGAAGAAGTGAATATTTTTTTAATTTATATTTCAAATATCATTTTCAATAGAATTTATCAATGAACTCAAAACCATCATGAAAAAAACAAAAAGATCTAAAAAAGGGCCGTGGATGAGAGGGCCATAACGCAAGTAGATAAACGAGTAAGTAGCCTAATTTGAGAATATGATATCTATATCTATGATACCGCATTTTTGTCTTGACAAGTCTGTTTTTAAAACAAATGACCTCTTTTCCAGACATTTCCAAATGAAAAAACAACAATATAATTTTCGATAGCTCTCGTGTGGACGGTTTTTTTTCGTAATAAATGTCTGATTCATCCAGGTCATGAAGGAATCGTCACGTCTAGTGCTGCTCTAGTAAACCAAGCCACATGGTTCTATATAGATACACGTAGAAATATAATTTTTGTCATATGGTTGTGGGTAGGCATTTTACTGAGCACGAAAACACACGTAAAAATCATACGCCACGATACATCCGGAGTATCCCTTACAAAAATTTCACATAACGATTTCACATATGAAATATTTCATATATGAAACCTTATGTGGAATTGAAACACTTCATATATGAAAATTTCACATGTGAAATTGTTTCATATATGAAAATTTCACATGTGAAATTGTTTCATATATGAAAATTTC